>NC_039247.1:8110769-8378269 GCF_003368295.1 Carassius auratus | reverse complement strand
TGACACACTCCTAAACCTCAATACATTTAATGCTTAAAATAACATCAAAACTCTCCCTAAACAGTCCCTAAATTAAATAATAGTCAGATGCACCTCAAGAGATCTTCCTGCATCTTCTGAAGGACAGCATGACACAGACACACACATAATCATCTCAATCCCAGCATGCTTTGTGTGTGTCTGTCTGCAGGGAGAGAGACAGTCCTCATCACTCGGATGCAGAACGATCTCGCCGGCACTCGCGCAGTTATTCTCCCATCCGCAAGAGACGGAGAGACTCGCCCAGCTTCATGGAAGCCCGCAGGATCACCAGGTAAAGGCATGTCCTGTCTGTTTTAGCTGCAGTAAGTGTTTCGTATGGGAATGCATGCTCAGTTACAGACTGTTTTTAGATCTGAGATCTCGATGTCATAAATGCACCATCTAGAGGAAAATCTTTCTTTTTTTTATTATTTTACTACAGTAGATCAAAAGTTTATTGGAAATTGATTTTTATTTCCCTGTCTTTTATTTTAATATTATTGATACACAATTAGTTTTAGATTTTATGTTTTAATTTTTAATTTTAAATTTTAGTTTTAGTCATTTTGTTTTGTTTTTGTCATTTCAATTATATATATATATATATAGATATATATGTAAGTTCTAAAAACTTTAGAAAACAAAATATAAATATTTCTCAAGTTGTTTCTTGAATTTTATTTATTTGTTTTAGTTTATTTAGGTGTAGGTATAGTACATCAAGTTAAACGATACAAAAGTAAGTAATATTTAAAAAAAAAAAAATATATATATATATATATATATATATATATATATATATATATATATCTTTGTAGGTATAAAACTTACAATCTATTACAAGCCAAACTGAGGTTAAGAGTGTGTGGAATCCATAGCAAATAAATCCACGGGTCGGTGTTACTTTAATGCTATTTATATGCTATTTTAGTATTTATTAAAATTTTGCATTTATTTTATTTAATTTTATATTTTCATTTTTTAATTTTAGTTTAATTTGTAGTAATTCTGTTATGTGCTTTATTGTTACTTTTTAAAGTATATTAAATTTAAAGTACTTAATTATAAGTATTACTTACTTTTATTTTGGTTTTGACCAAAGAAATGTATTCTATTTTATTTCAGCTTAATTTCGACAACCAAAATGGTTAAATGGGATGGATCATGCAAATTAAAGAAACAGTGACACCTACAGGCCAGTTTGTGTAATGCAGGATTTCTGCACTCTTCTGCACAACTAACTTTAGCACTACTGCAAAAAAAAAATAATAAAAAAAATAATAATAATAAATTTTACTTGATTTTCCTAATACAAAATGCAAACCTTTATAAACTATATTTAACAGCATAAGAATTTGAGTGACCAAATTTTTGGCTAGTACTCAATTTTCTTTAATTACAATTGTCAGGTTTCTAAAGTGGACTGTGTCCTGGAAGAATGTTCAAAAGCATTATAAATTATTTTATTATCCTCATGTAAACTATGACTTCCCACAGTGTGTCTTCTCCGCTGAGCTCTGATTGGTCAGGATTTGAACTCACTCTCTCCTTTATGAAGGTTTCCTTGATGACCTCACACCAGAATGATGTTGTCACGCATCAGGACTCCTGAAGCAGCTCTCAGCATCTCAAGAGTACAACTTTATCTGTGTCTCTTTAGATTCTATCTCACTCCCTTTCTCTCTGCTTTCGTCGTTCTCACAACGAGTTCTGGGTCGTTACTCTTCACAGATTAACACTAACAGTCCCGCACAGTTCACTGACACAGAGATGCTAAGAGCCAGAATGCTCTGTGATGAGTTCAGTGTCGTATATTTAACTACCTTCCGAAAAACATCGATAAACAGTGTTATTCAACTGAAGCACACATGACATTTAATTCATAACTTGATGTTAACGTATTGCTTAGATGACAATGTGATGCTCAAATAAGCATGATTTCAATCTAAATATTTTATTGTTGGATAGAGCTATTTTATTAATGTTTCAGTGCTATTGTATTTTTAGGAATAGTTATATCATTTTTTCCTGAGCTTTTAGAAATGAATTCTGAACATCATGCATTTAAAAATAATGCTTATTATGGAAATAATATACTTAAGTGTGAACTGAATGTATTTTTTTTTCACTTTTAATTGCGTGTTATTAACAATCGAATGAAAATATGTTATAGATTCAATTTATATTTAATGCAATACTTAAGTAGGGCTTGAGTACATCCTTATGTGTAATTTCATAATTACTTCTACTGTCTTTAAAATATGATTAAAGATTAATATGAAAATTATTATATTATAAATTTAATATTATAAAAATGTATAAAAAACAACTTTAATTATAAAAATTAAATTAATTATGAAAGTGATAAAAAAACTGTTATATTATAAAATAAATATGTATTCTGATATAAAAAATAAGATTAAAATAAATATGGTTCAATATATTTGCTGAACTTAAATATTATACAAATTATAAAATCAACTTTAATATTATAAAAAATATTTATTATATTATAATAAATTGATTCTTTCAAATATAAATATTTAATATATTAACAAACAAATGAAAAATAGGATATTAAAAAATGAATAAAGTTTTAGTATGTTAGTCAACATTAGTTAGTACATTTATGAAGCTTCGTTGACAGAAGATTATTGAAACATGATGTTAAAGTGAACTAAAATGACTGCTCACTACAGAAGTGTATGGCATAGATTGAGCGTCTCTGCTAACAGCTAACAGCAAACGCTGAACACTACTGCGGTGTGAGTGTGTGTCTAACATGGTCTAAGAACGGATCTTTCTCACTGGAGACAGAGCCCATCTGTGTATTTACTGTCTGTTTACATGATGATGATGCTCTAACACTCACTAACCAAAGCTGAACCTTTCCCAGACATTTTCTCTTACAGAAACTAATCACGGCTGCAGGACGCTGCCACTTCCACCGCTCTGACCACAACATAGTGATACGTTCATTAAAAGACAGACTGAGATTATAGAGTTTATTTGGAATATGTTAAAGCTGAAACCTGCTAGTTTTTTATGATTTCTAGCTGGTCCAATGTGGTCATAATCTGGTCTAGATCAGGGCTTTTCATACTGGGGTCTGGGAAGAGTTTTGGGGAAAAAATAGTGTGAAAAATGTGCATTAAAAAAAGTTGATTTAATTAATCAGATTAAAAAATGTTATAAAATAACTAAATGGATTATTTAATCATCAAAATTGTCTAAGAGACTAAATAATATAGTAATAATAATAATAATAATAATAATAATAATAATACAATTTTAAAATAAATACAAATCATATTAAAATAAATTAAAATTTGATTTAAAATTGTTAATAAATAACAATACTACATAAAACAGTGTAGTAAAACATAATATAAAATGAAATTTAAATAAAACAATTTAAAATAATCAGAAATTAAAAATTTAAATACATTTTTAAAATATTAATTTATAATTACATTTATTAAAATATCTACAAAAATTACTAAATAAATGATTATTCTAAGATAACAAAATCTAAATAAATAATACAATTTAAAAAATGTAAAATTTTAAAAATAAATAAATAATTAAATCATTTATAATAATAAAAAAAAAGAATGAATAAGTAATATATTTTACAGTTCTGTACAGTAATGAGTAGAAAACAACATCATAATGTAACTGTAATAATGAAATATATGTGACCCTGAAACACTAAATCAGTCTGAAGTCTCTGGGGTATATTTGTAGCAATAGCCAAAAATACATTATATGGGTCAAAATTATTAATTTTTCTTTTATGACAGAAATCATTAGGATATTAAGTAAAGATCATGTTCCATGAAAATATTTTATAAATTTCCTACCGTAAATATATAAAAACGTAATTTTTGATTAGTAATATGCATTGCTAAGAACTTAATTTGAACAACTTTAAAGATGATTTTCTCAATATTTAGATTTTTTTGCATCCTCAGATTCCAGATTTTCGAATAGTTGTATCTCAGACAAATATTGTCCTCCGAACAAACCACACATCAATAATGTATAAATCTCAATTTTAAAAAAATTTCCCTTATGACTGGTTTTGTGGTCCAGGGTCACAAATACAGTAAGAGTATACTGTAGATATAAAAATAGATAGATAGAATAACTATGTAGATACCTTAAATTTTAAGATGGTCCTATTTGGGGGTCTGTGGCATCTAAAAGATGAATGATGGTGAGCTGGTGAGGATCAAACTGACCTGGTAAACCAGCTTGCTCAAGCTAGTAGACTGCATTGGACCAGCAGGAAACTAGCTCCCACGTAAACCAATGTAAATGCACCAAAGCAACCATGGTTTCTAACTCTAGCAATACTCCAAAAATCTAGTTTTGTTTCATATTATAATATATTGCATTGCAAACCATGGTCATTTTTATGCAAAGTGACGTCACAGTATATAAATGTCATGCTATTGAGTGGTCAAAGTGGTATTAAAGGTGCTTTTTATGCGATTATGTGTCTGTATTATATGAACTCCCTCTTGCATCTTTTCCGCAGTGCACGAAAGCGTCCCATCCCGTACTACCGGCCGAGCCCGTCCTCTTCCAGCTCGGCCAGCAGCTACAGCAGCTCGAGTCGCAGTCGCAGTCGCAGTTACTCCAGCTGCAGCAGCTCCAGTCGCAGTCGCAGTCGCTCCAGGAGCCCGAGTCCTGCGCACAGTTACTACAGCCGAAGCAGCTCCGACAGCCCCGGATTCTGAGACCCAGAGAAGGTACACGGGGGGAGACGGGAGAAACACCTTTCTACTGCAGCATCTGTGCTGAGGAAAACCACTATATAACGTGCAGATTTAGTGCAGCAGGTATCAGGGGACGGTGCATGCATACATGTTAGGATGGACTGACTGAACAAAAATCATGTCTGGGGTGAAGTGGGTTAATTGCACTGGATGCAAATGATTTTATGACTCAGAATTTATTTATCTATTTATTTTGTTCTCTGGTACAGATATATGTGACCCTGGAGCACTAAAGCAGTCTTAAGTCTCTGGGGTGTGTTTGTAGCAATAGCCAAAAATACATTTTATGGGTATCCAAATTATCGATTTTTCATTTATGCCAAAAATCATTAGGATATTAAGTAAAGATCATGTTCCATGAAGATATTTTGTAAATTCCCTGCTGTAAATATATTAAAACATCATTTTTGATTAGTAATATGCATTGCTAAGAATTCATTTGAACAACTTTAAAGATGATTTTCTCAATATTTAGATTTTTTTGCATCCTCAGATTCCAGATTTTAAAATAGTTGTATTTCAGACAAATATTGTTCGATCATAACAAACCACACATCGATGGAAAGATGATGTATAAAGCTCATGTTCAAGTAAAAATGGTTTAAAATGACTAAATGCATAATTAAAAAAATAATATTAAAGACTAAATATAATAATAATAATAATAATCATAATAATAATAAAATGTAAAAATAAATAACATTTATATTAAAATAAAAACATTAGATTTAAAAAGTTAATAAATAAATATTAATTCTACTCAAAAACAATGTACAAAATGAAATATAAAATAAAATGAAATTTAAATAAAAAAACATACAAATGAGAAATTATAAGGTATTGTAAAAATTATGTGATGTATAAATCTCAAGTTAAAAAAATGGAGCCTTATGACTGGGTTTTGTGGACCAGGGTCACTCATATATTTATTATTAAATCAAAATACAATTACTTGAGAGGGTAAATTGAACAAAATGCAATATTTGATATGACAAAATTAACACAATGAATTAAGTTTATGCTTAAAACCAGAAAAAATATCTGCCAGTGGGGTCAGAAAAATATAATTAATTTAACGTCGAAAATATTATTTTTCCTGACCACACTTAATTTTGATAAATAGAAAAATAAAAAAAACAAGACTTAATATCTTGTGTCATTTTGCTTGCTAAAGTTTGATCCATATAATTAAAAAATGTTTACATATTTATACTGGGAATATATTATCATTCTTGCTGTTTATTTGTTTCTTTTTCTTTCTTTTTTTCTCTTGCTTTCTGAGTATCAGACTCAAACTTGTTGATATATAATAATATATTTAATATTTATAATACTATATTCAAGGGAAAACATGATTATTTTTGTGAGATTATGTTTTTATAATTCAATTTGTTGCTTATGTTTGGTGATGCAGAAATCACACACTTCACCTTTAGCATAGGCTTTGTTCGGTCAGAAAATTGAATTTTTATTAATAATTTTATTAGTCTTTTTGTGTATCTGACTCAAATCCCCTCCATATCATTCTTTATAGTTTAAACAGCATTAATGCATAAAATCATGTGTTTATGACCTTTCTTTCCACAGTGACTTTTAAAATAATAACAGTAGTGAAGAGTGGATTTGAGCGAAGTGTGAACAAAAGTATTTTAGGATGTAAATTAATGCAAATGATATATTTGATGTTACACTGTAAAACACAGGCAGTCTGTACAGATTAAAATCAGCCGCTTTTGTTTTACTCAATAAGAGTTGCTGAGTAAACGTCAAACACTGTAAAACGCATTCAACGCTACACATCGATCATGTCTCTATTTAAAGACTAAAAGGCCTGAAGAACAAAGATGAGATGAGCACTTTTCCCTGACATTCTTCCACGCTGCAAATATAACCAAAAAACTGGATTAACAATGAGAGACTAATGTGACGGAGACTAAAACCATCTCCAAATCAAGAGACTTTATTCCTACAGTGACAATTCAGACTCAACATGATGAACGGAAGCAAGAACAAACCATTCGGTTTTTCAGTAGCTTATGATTTGGGTGAATCTCATAAAGAAATGTCCAGGTCATTTAGAAATAAGCAATTAGATGTCGAACAAATAAATTACCACAAACAATTGTGACTGTATTTTCATAACAATCAAGTATACCCCAAAATTTGAACAAGTGGATATATATAGTTGCTCAAACAAATAAAATAGTAAATAAGTTTTTTTTTTGTTATATTGTTATTATTTGTTGCTTATTAGACTTACACTTATATTGGTTTATATTTCTTGTTATATATATATATATATATATATATATATATATATATATATATGTATATATATATATATATTATTTTAATTATTAATAATTAAATAAAACCTATTTATATTAAATAAAAATTATATATATATATATATATATATATATATATATATATATATATATATATATATATATATATATATATATATATACATTTTATTTAATATAAATAGGTTTTATTTAATCATTAATAATTAAAATAATATATTTGTACAAAGTTTTATTTAAGCTACTGACAGTAGGTGGTCTAAATGTCTTTAATTAAATCTTGAAAAAAATATAGTAATATAATAATAAAAATACATGCTTCAATTAATCTTTTTTCCCTTTGGGATCAAAAAAAAAAAAAAAACGGACTGCCAGTTTTTGAAAGATTTTTAATATATATTAGCCTACTGAGAATTGGGTGGTTTAAATGTGTATAACAATAATAGTCATTGTAAAAATAAATCTTTATTAAATAAAAATTTTTTAGACTGACAGTTTTTGTGAGATTCACCCATTTAGTAACTAAAAAAACTCATGTTTTTTTAAAAGTTGTATTATAATGAGTGTATATCAGGATGTTTCCATTTTAATATTTACACTGCAAGTTTTGGCTGTAAACTATGCACTATATATTCCAAGTTATATAGCGGATTAAATATAAAGGCTTTGAATGTGGTAAAGCTGGGCATGATGCAGAGTAAAGGCTGTGTTTCTGGGTCAGTCCTTTACTCTCTGATCTCTTTGGCAAATCCATATCTGATGCACCTGTAATGCCAGTCCCTTTCAGAGATGTGATATTTCTTATTATATACAGTATTCTACTTCTATTTTGGCTGTGTTTAGTGCATATAAATAGAGCTCTGTGTTATATAGACACCATGTACAGTCTGAACTCTGTTGTTTTAACCTGCGTCTCTATGTAGGTGCACTTTCCTGAAACCAGGTTGCAAAAATATTCACATACATGTGTTTTTCAGTATATTTATTCAGTGACTTTTTCGTGTGATGCTATTGATTTATTATTTGTTGCATATTTATTTTGTTATTTATTCCTTTTGGATCTGAGAAACTGTTTTTATAAGGAGTTTATAAGTAGGTTGGAAACACATTTTTGATTGTTTCCAATGACGAGCTTCTGCGTTCTTTAAAGTCAACATGAAATCAGAATTGATTCGATTTAATTTCTAAAAAGATGTTTCTGGTCTTATTTTGAATGATTCGTCAATGCACATTATTTTTATTTTATCTTGCACTCTGAAATGCATCACATTTTGGAAGTAAAATGAGTTTCATGTTGACCTTTAATGCAGAATTTGAATTTTCGAACAGATGACTGATTGTTGTTTTATGAGTTTGCATTTTGCTAATATTTATTATAAGTTATTGTACTATTTATTCTGTCATTCACTCCTTCAAATGGAGACTGAAGTGGTCTTTGTCAGTGTTTTCTTCTGGAAAGAGCTAATAAAGGAACCAGATTACATTGAACTTCAACACTGTGGTGGAGAAATGGAGCTCAGTTTTCCTCTTTCAGTGTTATATGATTTTACAATCAGCTGTTGGGTTTATCATAAGAGTTGATATGGCTCTAAATTCCCAACTGTAGTCAGTAGATTTAGTGACCAGACATAATTAAACAAATAATAAAAGTGTCTACAAATGGATCATATTCATGTGCTGTTCTTGATTTTGAGTTTCTTGTCAGGGTTAATATTGAAAAGTACTATTAAAACATTATCGTTGAATGAAATAAAAGCTGAAATAAAATAAAGTAAAAAACATAAAATAAAATAAAAATATTAGATGAAAAACTTTTTTAATTTGAAATGTGGTTGACGCACTAAAATTTCTGATTAAAAAAATAAATTTGCATAAATTTAATCAGAAAATATCAATATGCAAGCAAATTCTAAACATAATAAAAACAACTATAATGGTGCATAAATAAATAAAAATGAATGAAATAAAACAAATTAATCCAAAATAGTATTTTAAAAATAAAATAGAAAAATTACCACACCTCATAGAAAATGGATAAAAATCTGATTAAAATGAAAACTGAAAATAAAAAAAATTAAAAGCTTATTCAAAACAATAAAACCTGTCATAGTTTATAAATAATTAAATAAATAAACTAAAGCTAAAAATATAAATACTAAAAAACTAAATAATCCTATAGTAGTTAAAAAAGAACAATATATGTGTATATATATATATATATTTTTTTTTTTATGAGCTGTTTTATATATATACAGTATATATATATATATATATATATATATATATATATATATATATATATATATATATATATATATATATAAACAGCTCATAACAAAATAGCTAAAACATCTTAAAAAGAAAACTGAAAATATAAAAATAAAAGCTAATTAAAAACATAAATAATAATAATCGCAACAATAGATTAACAATGATAATGTATTAATAATATAAATTATAACTATATAATATAAGTGTATAAATAAATTTATAAAACAGATAAAATGTATCCTAAATAGTATATAAAGAAGAAAAACATTCTAAATAGTAATTTAAAAATTGATGATAGCTCATAAAAAACTGAAAATATAACAATATAAGTTTATTCAAATCATTAATAAAAAGCTATAATAATGTATAACCAATATTGGAATAACATGTTTGTAGTGCTTACTGTAGAATTAAATACTAGCACATGGCATACAGTGTTCTTTTTGTACTATTTTTATACATTAGATGTCCTAGCTTTGGTTTCTGAGAGTCTTCAGCGTCTTCGGCAGTAGATGGCGTCACTGATGCTGTAAAAAAAAAAAATTTTTTGCATAAATTTAATCAGAAAATATCAATATGCAAGCAAATTCTAAACATAATTAAAAAAAACTATAATGGTGCATAAATAAATAAAAACAAAATAAATAAAACAAATTAATCCATAATAGTATTTTAAAAATAAAATAGAAAAATTACAACAGCTCATAGAAAATGGCTAAAAATCTGATTAAAATGAAAACTGAAAATAAAAAAATAAAAGCTTATTCAAAACAATAAAACCGGTCATAGTTTATAAATAATTAAATAAATAAACTAAAGCTAAAAATATAAATACTAAAAAACTAAATAATCCTATAGTAGTTAAAAAAGAACAATATATATATATATATACAACAGCTCATAACAAAATAGCTAAAACATCTTAAAAAGCAAACTGAAAATATACAAATAAAAGCTAATTAAAAACATAAATAATAATAATCGCAACAATAGATTAACAATGATAATGTATTAATAATATAAATTATAACAGTGTATAAATAAATTAATAAAACAGATAAAATGTATCCTAAATAGTATATAAAGAAGAAAAACATTTTAAATAGTAATTTAAAAATTGATAATAGCTCATAAACAACTGAAAATATAAGAATATAAGTTTATTCAAAACATTAATTAAAAAAAGCTTTAATAATGTATAACCAATACTGAAATAACATGTTTGTAGTGCTTACTGTAGAATTAAATACTAGCACATGGCATATCATACAGTGTTCTTTTTGTACTATTTTAATACATTAGATGTCCTAGCTTTGGTTTCTGAGAGTCTTCAGCGTCTTCGGCAGTAGATGGCGTCACTGATGCTGTAGTTAGTAAAGATCATGTGATCAGGATTTGAGTCTGGAAGGTTCCTGCTCTTTCACAAACTTCTGCCGATCACCTGGGAAAATGGATCAGTTGTATTTTTAGTCCTGTGGCTCAAATGACATTTCTAGTCATTTCTTCAATGCCTTCCAGTAGTTACTTCCAGAATTGTATTTCCTGAACATTTCAAAAGCTGCTAAGTTTAGATAGAAGTGTGTAAATTAATTAATATTATTGAAAATTCTTTTTATTCATCTAGCTATTTAAAAGGAGGTTCTATTATTATTATTTGTTTACATTTTAGGTAATTTACTAGTTTAAGTTAATTAAACAAACAAAATAATTAATATTTGCTGAAATAAAATACATTTGGTTAATTATTATACATGACATAATTAAATAAGTTCACATTTTACAAGAAAATTATTATTTTTTATTAAATTATTATTATTATTATTATTATTGTACTTCATGCATATATAATTTAGTGTGTAAACTGATGTTCTCTTAGTAGTTATTTGTGAAATTCCAAGAAAATTCAGAGTTAAAAGTAAAAATTGAGTGAAAAATATTTATTTATAAAAATATATATATATATATTTCTCAGTGTAACCCTGCTTGGCTGTATTAAAATTTCTTTGCACATTCATTGAATTCCTCCTGTAAATCAGTGCATGTGTTTGGTCACCTATTGCATCTTTGTGTTATCAGAGGTGTGGGTTTCTGCTGACTCGCTCTGTGCGCTTTACACTGATCTCCAGATTCCTCTGCATCTGTGTCATAACAAGAGAATGTGTTTGTGAGACAGTCAGACAGGTTCAACCATCCAGGAAAGGAACTGTGCTGACTTTGGGAAGGCCTTTGCCTTGGATTCCATTCTTGTGTGAAGCCGTCCCTGAATAGACATTCTAGTCACTTCTATAAATATCTGGATGGGAGGGGGCATTTCATTAGCATGGAAAGGGGAGTGTCAGCTGAGCATGAGGTTAATATAAATCTCAGCACTTCCAAACAGGACACAGCACTTTCCAGAAAACGTTCAGAGCAAGAACAATCTTGAGCCATGGCCGAGAGACGCATTCCCTTCAGCTTCATGCACGGCCCATCCTGGGACCCTTTCCGCGACTGGTACCAGGGCAGCCGGGTCTTTGATCAAGCTTTCGGGATGCCTCCATTCTCTGAGGAGATGCCCACTTTTCCCAGCACACACTGGCCTGGATACATCCGGCCCTTTGGATTTTCTGAAATGGCTCCGTTAATGCAGAGCCCAATGGCTCAGATGTCCCCCTCTGCGACCATGATGCATCCCCCGAACTACAGCCGGGCTCTTTCCCGACAGATGAGCTCAGGAATGTCTGAGATAAAGCAGACGCCGGAAGCCTGGAAGATCAGCCTGGATGTCAATCACTTCGCCCCAGAGGAGCTGACGGTGAAGACCAAAGATGGAGTGGTGGAGATCACTGGTGAGCACTTATTTAATAAATTATCCATCATTTAAAATAATAAGACACTATTCAAGTCAACCTTACAAACGTCTGAATGTCATTGCATTCGATCCAAGAGAAAAAAATTAATAAAGCAAGTTGTAGAGAAAGATGCATTTCTTAAAAAAAGCTTGTTTCGGTTTCACGGAGATACAGTTGCAATAGATGTAGTGTTGAAGTGTTTGTTTGTGGTTAGTTAGTTTATGATGTTTCTATTTAACGTGATTCTTTACACCTGTGTGAACTGATTCATACATCCACTAAAAATCACCTAAACACCAGCAGAATTCAAACATGATGCAGAAAAGTGAACTCTGGCGAGGGCTGAAGATCTTCTCTATGTAACGAATCATATCCAGACATTTTGTGTGTTTTTTGTGGAAACTGTAGTGTGTGAAACTACTGTTAATGTTCATATTTTACATTCAGGAAGGTAATTAGTGCTGATTTGTTTAGTTGTTTTGGAAGAAAATGTCCAGGAGGTACGGAAGCCAATTACTGCTACATAAGGAAACGTAAATATGACGTAATATTAAAAAAAATAAAATAAATCTAAATGATGTTAAAATCAATGACAAAAGAAGTCAAAACTTTGAGATAAAACTCATAATTATGAACTTTCATGTCATAATTATGACGTAGTATATGTCATAATTAAATATTTTTCTGTAATAATTTAGTTTTTTTCTCTCATGATTTAATATCTCATCATTTTGACTTTTTAATCTCAGAATTTAAACTTTTCATAACAGTCATAATTGAGTTTTATCACATAATTCTGACTTAGTATCACTTTGACGTTTGTTATAATTGTCTTTTTTCTCATAATTATGAGTTAGTATCTCATAATTTTGACTTCTGTATCAATTATAACTTTTTGTCTCATAATAATGACTTTTCATCATCTGGACTCTTTGATAGAATTTAAATGTTATCTCATAATTATGATTTAGTATCTCATAATTTGCACTTTTTGTATTAATTATGCTTTTTTCTTTGGTCATAACTGAGTTTCATCACATAATTATGACTTAGTATCTCATAATTTGGACTTTTTGTATTAATTATGCCTTTTTTATTTGGTCATGACTGTATCTCATATAATTTTGTCATAACTGAGTTTTATCACATAATTATGAGTTAGTATCTCATAATTTTGACTTCTGTATCAATTATAACTTTTTGTCTCATAATAATGACTTTTCATCATCTGGACTCTTTGTTAGAATTTAAATGTTACAGTATCTCATAATTATGACTTAGTATCTCGTAATTTGCACTTTTTGTATTAATTATGCTTTTTTATTTGGTCATAACTGAGTTTTATCACATACGACTTAGTATCTCAGAATTTTTGTCAATGTTTAAACTTTTAATCCGGTGACTTTGACTTTGTGTCTCATAATTTGACATTTTCTGTCATAATTATGATATACCAAATCATGTTTTTTTTTTTTTTTTTGCGGAAGAAATTTCCCAAAGAAAGAGAGATGGTTAGCAGATACACATCACCAAACAAGAGGAAACTTAAACATGACTCATTAGAGTCAAACCCTCATGATTGTGACGTGTGACACTAAAACTGCAAAAAATAACCAGATTTGTACATTTTCTGAAGAATGTGAATGGTAACTGATAATACAAATCTTGTCATCATGGATATCCATATGTGGATAGCAACTTAGATCATTTCATCCAATGTTGGAGAAAAGACAAATATTAGTTCAGTCATTGCTGTTTTAAAGAATCTGAGGGCGTTTAAAGATAATTCATTTATGTGTGTTTTTTTTCTTTTCCATGTGATTTGCTTGCAGGCAAACATGAGGAGAGGAAGGATGAACACGGCTTTGTGTCCAGATGTTTTACCAGAAAATACACGTAAGTAGCGAGATGCTACAGATCTGCACACGAAGCACACTTGGTAGGGAGGATCAAGAGTCACAGTGTCCTGAGAACACTAAATGGGGGGGACGGGTTTGGCAATGAATCATGCATCACATTGCATAGTATTTCACATCTGTTTTTAAAAGAACTGAAAATGTCTGTGGTCTTATTTTAAGTTAATTTTAAGGTAATTGAGTTTCAAGAGCTTCAAAATGCATTTTTGAAATCTTCTTAATTGCATTTTTTTTTGTGAGTGTATGGCAGATACTTAAATGTAAAAAGTGTACTTAAAAATTGCTACTAAGTTTAACAATAACAAAGAAATGGTAAGTAACACATTGAGTTATACAAGAAATCCTGAAGTAGAAAAAGTTTTTTTTTTTTTTTTTTTTGTGCATTTGCATTTGCATTCATTGTAAAAGTTATTTATTTCAGATACTTTAATGACAAGTTTATGTTTAGAAACAAATTTCACTTAGAAGTTGTTGGCCAGTTTAAAATTACAACAAAATGGCAAGTAACACATTTAATTAAACGTGAAATTTTAAAGCAGAAAAACTGGAATATTATTTATTTTAGATAGAACATACTCCTATGAATCTAAGATTTAAGCCATTTTTTAGTGTAGTAGTTTTAGACCTAAATAAATAAATAAGACAAAAATATATCTCTCTATTCTCTAGAGTCATACAGATGTAAAACTTGATGTGATGACTGTCTAAAGACGACCTTTCGTGACCTTTTGTCTGGAGATATGATTTCATGACTGTAATCTGATTGTCTTGTGTTCCAGTCTGCCCTCTGGTGTTGACTCTGAGAAGATCACCTCCTGTCTGTCTCCTGAGGGCGTCCTGACCATTGAAGCTCCTCTGCCCAAACCTGCCATCCTGGGCTCTGAAATTAACATCCCTGTTAACACAGGCAGTGCAGTGACTGCTAGCACGACAAAGAAACCCTGAGCACTATGACATGCTCACACACACACACACACACACACACACACAAGCAGGTCAGAATGGTACTTTGAGCTTGTTCACAAAAGCAAATTTAAATTTTAATATACATGTATGTATATATATTATTTACAAGCTAAAGAACATATTAAAATATAAGTTTCCACATGGCAGCATGTGTTTTACTGAATTTAATTATAAGTATTGTTATATATATTGTCTAGAGAGATGATTTTATTTGATGAGAATATGATGTTTTTGCACCACAGTAAGGTAAGAACTAAAAATAATTTCACAGTGCAAACTTTCCAAATTAATGGATGGTCTGCAAGCAAAAAAAAAAAAAAAAATTATAATAATAATAATAATAATAAAAAAAATAATACTAATAAAAAAAAAATATATATATATATATATATATATATATATATATATATATTGATTTTGAGGTGAATTACTGTATTACATTTCTTCAGAAGAAAGGAACCTCAGTTTTACCACATGCTGGTTTTGCTACAGTTTTTACACCTTTTTTTAAACACAACCAAACATATGCATGCATCTGAACACAGTAAAATGTTTGTTTTATTTAATAAAAATGTAATACGTTACTCTTCCTGAAATCTTTTTTTTCCCTGCTTATGTCACCTTGTCCATATCAGCTATTAGTTAATGTTGATCATCAGTCGAATACTGTAGTTTTTTAAGCCAATGTTTTAGGTTACAACATTGCAGCCTTTTTAAAACCAACCTGTCTCCATTCTTACACGAAACTTTTCACCATCCCATAAATTCCTGATGGATAAAATTAAGAATAACCTCTGAAAAAAAAGGTTTCATTTTGACTTTATCAAACAGATATGGCCATGCTGTTTAACCACAGGAAGCATAACAATCTGGTTTCCTCACATCGGTCGTCTCAGCCAGGAGAACAGCAGGGACTGTCTTCAGATTGTATTGTATTATGAGGCATTACATAATGTTTTAAATAACTGTAATAAAGGCTTTCCCATCATGAACTGTATGTCTGAATATCCTCATGGTAGAAATGGTAATAAACATCTCCTTTCTGTATTATCTGGCATTTATCTATCTGATCACAATTACTGGTATTTATTATTATGTTACCACATTTTACCAGTTTTGAAGAATGCCAAGAATGTCCTTTCAAAATCATATAAAGTCTAGATTAATTTAGGTTGATGTATGTTAAAAAAAGCTCATATTCCAGCTTTATGTGCAGAAACAACTGTGACCTCTTCCTTGAGTATACACTTTGACAATTTGAAAATATTCCTAAGTCACCTGACATAGCAACATTGACATAAACCACTGGCATGAGATTGAATGAAATTGATTGTCCAACTAACTCTAAATGGGTGAAGTGTCCAAGAAATCAAAACCAAAGTCATTTTTTGCTCTGTAGGCTTCACTGCACCGTTCTTCTGCAAAGCTTTATCTCTTTCCCATCTATTGGCTCTTTCATCTTTGCATCCATCCATTCTTTATTTTACCAGCTGTCCTTTTCCGAGCCAGAGAACAGTCCAGTCTTCACTGAGGGTTTGACTGGAGGAACGACAGATGCGTGCACATGCATACACACTGTCAGCCGAAACGCTAAAGTAGGCCAGCTCTCCTAAGACTCAGTCTCACTAACTCACACTTCAATAATATTGATACAACTGCCAAAATGTAATAAAAGAAAATTTAAACCTATATTTCACCAACGAACAAGACGGTTATGTAGTCTAAGCCGGCAAATGCATGACTTTAAGCTTGACTTCAGAACATGTTTCAGGATTTGTCTGTAGTTCAGCTGTTTATCTAATAATTAGTCTACAACACAAACATAATTAGAAATAGGAGAATGAACATTGCATTTTGGGAATTCTGCAGCACATGTTTTTCTTGTTTTTTTTTTTTAAACAATGATTATAATAATCTAATGCTTTTGTAAATCAGCCTTTTTATTCACTTACAGTAGAACAAACTGAGATTTTACTTGTTCAAGAGACAGAAGAGAAACCACTGCCCATGAGATTGTGAATCCCTCTGCAATTGATTTCTTCAGTGTATAATAATAAAGAGGTGTAGTAAAATAAGTAAAAGTGTAGTATCATGTTTTTGGCGTATGGTTAGTGCAGCAAAAACAATTTCTCTACAGAAAAATTGTGTAGTTACTCTGTATACCGGAAGGGTACTTTACTAGTTATTTTTTCCTGAAAAACCATTGCAACCGCATGGCAACTATGATCCTATTGGACGGCGCGTTCGCCCCTACACCTTTTTGATTGGTCCTTCAATTTTGAATCACAGAAGCGTTAGAGTGGTGAATGTGAGGTTTCTCAAAAATATAAAATTACATATTCTTGCTCAGGCAGACTACTATTCTATAGGCAAACTACTATTCTAGCTGTAGTTCGTTTACTAAGTGTGCAGAACAACCACCCAATCACCCAATAAAGCATTACAATAATCTAATCTTGAGTTCATAAATGCATGGATTAACATTTCTACATTGGACATTGAGAGCATAGGCCATAATTTAGAAATATTTTTGAGATGGAAAAATGCAGTTTTACAAATGCTAGAAACGTGTCTTTCTAAGGAAAGATTGCTATCAAATAGCACACCTAGGTTCCTAACGAATGGCTATCAAGTCTTAGACAGTGTTCTATGTTAATACATGCGGTTTTTAGGTCCTATAATTAACCTGTTTTTTTTTCAGAATTTAGCAGTAATAAATTACTCGTCATCCAGTTTTTTTATATCGACTATGCATTCCATTATTTTTTCAAATTGGTGTGTTTCACCAGGCCGTTAAGAAATATAGAGCTGAGTATCATCAGCATAAAAGTGAAAGCTAACACCATGTTTCCTGATGATATCTCCCAAGGGTAACATATAAAGCGTGAAGAGTAGCGGCCCTAGCACTGAGCCTTGAGGTACTCCATACTGCACTTGTGATCGATATGATACCTCTTCATTCACTGCTATGAACTGATGGCGGTCATATATGTATGATTTAAACCATGCTAATGCACTACCATTAATGCCAACAAAGTGTTGAAGTCTATGCAAAAGAATGTTGGGGTAAATAGTGTCAAACGCAGCACTAAGGTCCAATAGAACTAATAGAGAGAGATACACCCACGATCAGATGATAAGAGCAGGTCATTTGTAACTCTAAGGAGAGCAGTCTAAGTACTATGATACGGTCTAAATCCTGACTGGAAATTCTCACATATACCATTTTTAATATCTTGGACAGAAAAGGGAGATTCAAGATCGGTCTATAATTAGTTCTTTGGGGTCAAGTTGTGTTTTTTTGATGAGAGGCTTAATAACAGGCAGTTTAAAGGTTTTGGGAACATATCCTAATGACAAAGAGGAATTAATAATAGTCAGAAGCGGATCAATGAAAGATGAGGTTAAAGAGATAATTCAATCAAAAATTAGTTATCATTTTCAAAAGATTTTTTGAAGAATGTTGGTAACCAAACAGTTAGTGGTCCTCATTGACTTCCATAGTACGAAAAAAAAAAATACTATGGAAGTCCATGAGGACCAAAAACTGCAAGGTTACCCACATTCTTCAACATATCTTCTTTTGTCTTCAGCAGATGAAAAAAATTCATACAGGTTTGGAAGAACTTGATTGTGAGTAATCATGACTGGTTGGTATTTTTTGGGTAAACTATCTCTTTAAAGAATACAAGTTTCACCTGAATGAACTTTACAATAAAGCAGATCCGTTGGCTCTAACTGTGTGGCAGATTTTAGCACTTAGCAAAGCTTTAGCAGAGACAGCCTTCAGCCATCTAGGAGATGGCACAGGATGGCACTTAATGGGAGGGGAAACATGAGCTCAAACAATGTTGTTCACTATTATCTGACTTCTAGTGCCATTGGACTTGCACTTATTAATAATAGTCCAGCATGCTTTCTCTGATGATATCAACAGGAAATGACTCAGTCATGTACTTGGACAGCACTGAAATGGTGGTTAGAAGAGCACATTCATTTTTTATTTTTTTTATTATCATTATTATTATCATTGTTTCTTTTGTGCAACCACTACTCGACTTACATTTAAGATACCATTAGACGAAAGAAAAAAAAACAACAGAAATAATAAGAATAGGTTCCCTGTTCTTACATAAACATTCTGAGGAGAAAAACAAACTGATATTACAGCACATCTCAAATATCTCACAGTAGAATTTGACAGAATAAAGCACAGAAAAGGAATTTTAAGAACTACATTAATTGTTTCACAATGTAATCATAATTTACCATGACAAAAAAACACCAGAAGTGGTGATTTCTCTCTCTCTCTTACCTTTCCTTTTTTGTTTATTAAAAACCAAATACAAGAATCGCATGTCACTAGAGCAACATCCATAACAGATTAATTCATGGTAAACACACACTTTTGGTATAGCGTACTTCAGCAAGGAAAGAATGATACAAGGAAAAAAATAATAATAAGAGATTGAAACAATCCAATATAAAGTAATAAATAGAAAATAATCAGATTCAATACTTGTCATTTCCTGTTCATAGGAATACATAACATCTACAGTTTTTAAAGTTAATAAAGTCAAGCTATGGTATATAAATACATCACCAGCATGCACAATATTGTATTATGAAGAATATTGGAGCTGTAGTTGTCCTACACTGAGAAACCATCGGTGCATTTCATGGGAATAATAATAATAATAAAAAACAACCAAAGCAATTTTATGCCTGTGCACTGTCAAATATGTAAAAAAAAAATATTTGAATAACAAAAAATAACCTATTGTACCAATATTAAGTGAGTGTATCAAACCAAGTGACTAGGCATTGCTTTTCTGCTAAGCATTGGGCATTTTAGTTTTTTTCTTTCTTTTTGTGAATTTCATTTCTTGCCTCATTTGTTTTTGTTGTTGTTGTTGTTTTTTCTCTATAATGTTTAGAACAACTCTTCAGTACATTAAAAATCAAATCAAATTATTTTTTTGTACAGTGTGGGTCAGGCTTGATAATTTTTCAAAAAGTATCCATAATAATAGTGATAATAAAAATGATTGGAAAAAAGTTTTAGCTTTGGATTGAAAAGGCAATATATTTACTAAGGAAGTCATAATTGTTATTTACCTAATCAACATTACTGTAATACAGTAGTTTTGTGTAGTTTCGAGGTGAGATGCATACTAACGATGTGTATCATAAATGGCACAGATAACCAGTTTGACATGAATGACTTTCAAACATTAGTGGGTGCCATTCAGTACCCTATAAACGTATATCAGACAAAAACACACCGTTTACGCCCAGTGCAGCCTGTTTGCAAATACCTACTTTTGCGAGGTGAGAACATTTCAAGTTTTCACTTATTTTTTTTAAGCCCACTCTTGTCGCTTTAAAGTACTCTTTACTCACAATGTAAATGAATATAAGCAGCTCCACTTCATATTTCACTACACGATCAGTACTTATTGGTTTAGCGTAACCTTTCAGCCATTTAGAAACGACTGACGTACTGACAAGCTTCTTCCTCAAAGTGTTGAGTCAACGTTCCAGAACGAGAGGTTTAATTTATTCTTTTTAAGCTACTTCTTAATTATATATTTTTTTGATATACCGTTCTTTATAACTAGCATATTTCTCTCAATTGTAATTTTGTGGATAATAAAGAAAACTGCGCTGCTTTGCAATCAGCAAACATGGCTGACACAGTTCCATCATATGCCTCCTTTTGTGAATTTTTCATGTAACTTATACTTTTTTTAGTTTTTCTTTGTTGTGTGAGCACGCGTGTTTTATGTTACGGCTGAGAGGAAAAGGGTCTCAAAGATTTTCTCTTTTCGTCAGCGTTTAATTGTTGGCTTCGCCTCCCTCGTCGTCTTGTTGGTCGCTCGTCCAGAGCGTCAAGTTGTCTCGCAGGAGCTGCATGATGAGCGTGGAGTCTTTGTAGGAGTCCTCGTTCAGGGTGTCCAGTTCGGCGATCGCGTCGTCGAAAGCCGTCTTGGCCAGATGGCAGGCCTGCTCAGGTGCGTTCTGGATCTCGTAGTAGAAGACGGAGTAATTGAGCGCCAGACCCAGACGAATGGGGTGCGTAGGCTGCATGTGCTCTTTGCTGATCTCATGGGCCTCGCTGTAGGACTTCTCAGAAGACTCCACCACCGTGGCTTTCTTTTCACCTGTGGCCACCTCCGCCAGGTAACGGTAGTAGTCGCCCTTCATTTTTAGGTAGAAGACCTTGCTCTCATGCTGGGTATCGTTGCAGTTCTTGATCAGGAAGTTGTCGAGGAGGTTGAGCACATCTTGGCATACGGCCTCCAGCTCCTTCTCGATTTTTTCACGGTAAGCGCGGACCATTTCGATTTTTTTCTCGTTGCCGTCGGCGGAGGTCTTCTGCTCGATGCTGGAGATGACGCGCCAGGAGGAGCGGCGTGCACCCACCACGTTCTTGTAGGCCACAGAGAGCAGGTTCCTCTCTTCGTTCGATAGGGCCTCGTTCAACTCTGTTACCTAAAAGAAAGGGAAGGGGTGGAGAGGTTACTTTAATAAGGATGGGTTTTGGCACAAATTACACGAATCAAGTCTGATCCACAAGCTTTCGATTCAATTTCCGATTCAATATCAGTTATTTTGGATATATATCAGGTACAGTACATGCCAAATTTGTACTACATTTCTATATTATTAAAGGTTAAAATTAACTGATTTGTATAGATATGCTTAAATTGCATACAAATTTGTTTTTCAGAAATATAAAATGTAAATGGTAGCTGTCTTAAAATTTTATTTATTCAAACATTAATGTTTCAAATTAAATATTCAAATTAATTAAACATCACAGAATTAAATTGTATATTTAATATGGTGTATATATTTAGCAAAAGAGTACATTTTTCTAGCTAACTAACGAGTGTTTGGTCAAACCCAATATGTTTTTTCTGAAGTAAAAGTGACGTTACGTGACATTGTTTACAATCTGTTATATTGATGTCTTTGTGCGGTTGCTTGAATATTGTAATAAAATGTGCAGATTTTTTGTTAATTTCAGTAACAAACATAGACTGTAAAAAAAATCAACCTAGTGGCCGTGACGTCACCCATACACTCCTAATTTGCGATTTTGAAGCCTAAAGTGTGTAGAGCGGGCCGTCGCCATCTTGGCAGTGCGTCACCAGTTTTAGTCACTTCCTTATTGGCCTCAAGAGAGAGAGCGGGAGGTTGCCAGTCGGTAACAAAGCACAAAGCTTATTGTGATTTACTAGATGGGAAGCATGCTACAAATTTTAGGATAAATTAACTTCCAGAATTAATTGAGAATAAACTTCATCTTCTCTTTCCTAATGTTGGGATCAGAAGGAAGGTGATGCAACATGTTTTTATTCAGCAACATTGCATTAAATTGATCGAAAGTGACAGTAAAGGCATTTGTAATGTTACAAAAAAATTCAGTACTTTTGAACTTTCATTCATCAAAGAATGCATCACTGTTTTCACAAAAATATTAAACCGCAAAAAAAATTATAATTCAACATCGATAACCAATGTTAATATCGGAGCACAAATAATAATTAATGACGACTGAGCACCAAATCAGAATAGATCATGGTTTGCCCTCAGAAATAAATTACATTTTCAAAAATATTAAAATAGAAACAAATATATATTTGAAATCATAATTGATCAAATAAATGCAGCCTTGGTAAGCAGAAAAAAAATCTTAAATCTTAATTATTCCAAACTTTTGACTGGTTGTGTGCACTAGTTAGACACTTTTAGCCACGTCAAAGCATTATATTCTGCAGTTTTTAATCTCTTTAGAATTACAATTGTTTTGTGAACCATTGGTACTTACCATTACCATTTGTCCAATACACTTCAGTTTAAAATGATGGCGCAGTGCAGTTCTTGTTTTATGAAATTATATTGTTTTCTCTACCGTTTTGTACAGGAAGGAAAACCTGCTATACTGCAGTATGCATTTTGATGACGTCTGCTTAAAGAATTGCTTGCAAACCAAAAATGCACACTAACTCGACGTTTACAGCATTATTTAGTTACAAAGCTGTTTATGCAGCAGTAGGGTCACTGATAATCCTTCTTCATTTGCATGGGTCACTAATGAAAACACATGGGGATGATTATCTTTCTACACTAATCTGTGTCTACTTCATCCTTTTCTATGTCCATTAAATTTGAATGGATTAAAGTTTAAGGACGTGTCATTTAAGTACAAATAACAGCATAGATGTGTTGTATATGGTAGTACACAGCATCCTTTTGGGAGTCATTTGAGTGAACCGTTCAAGTAGGCTTCAATGTGGTGATATGCCAAATGCCTAGTTATGGACACGGCATCTTCCTTGTAAATTTTTTGACCAGCACATGTACCACATGTCCTAGTGTAGGCTGGAGTGTAGTAAATCTATTTCTAGTAGACTGGCAGTGTTTCAAAATGAAAGATCTGTTTGCTTTTGTTTAGAAACACATTGCAACCTGAACTGCGTGTTGTTTACAGTGACATCTTGAAAAGTGAGCCTACACATTGCTAACCAAAATTTGGGCGAATGAAAGCATCGCAGCACAATGTTGCAGAGATGCTTTGATTTAACAGCCTGGTAGTGGGAGGATGAGGTGGTGCCTACAGATCTTTCTCTTCTACTACCTTTCACAAGCAATTTACTGCATCCTTTTGAAAAGCTTCATGATTTACTGAATTTTTTGCTGTATCTTTCACTTTCTGCGTCATCGTCAACCAAATTTCTCGCACAACCACATAGTATGCCGATGCATCATGCTCAAATTTAATACAGAAAATGGCTGATGATAAAACGAGCACTCGTCAACAAAGCAGGCTTTATGTTGCTATTATTCGGAACCCATTTAATTTGACTTAAAATATTTACTTGAAATTCCCAGAGATTAAGTTATTATTTCAATAATTTAACAACATATGCTCATGGTTCGCTTTTGACTGAAGTATTTTACTTTTTTGTTTTTTTTGTTTTTCACTTAATCAGAATGGTACAAAACTTGCCGGTTTTGGCACTTGCTATGTGAACACACACACATTCAAGCATTAAAGGTTTATGACAGTTTAAGTTACTAATTTTATTTTCAGGTTTCTGCTCAAAAGTGGTGAAGAGGTAATAAAAGGATAATAACTATTGCAGAAATATTATTTAAGACCTTAAAATTCCCTAAGAATACAAAATATTAATAAAAAAAATATATATATTATATTAACTAAGTGTTCCTGTAGCTCAATCGGTAGAGCATTGCGTTATCAAGCGCAAGGTTGGGGGTTCGATTCCCCGTAAACACATGATAGGTAAAAAATTGATAGCCTGAATGGACTGTAAGTTGCTTTGGATATAAGCGTCTGTTAAATGCATAAATCTAATTTTAAATTTTAACTATAATATAGTAAATTCAAAATAATTCTATATAAATTGAAATACACTTGTCTTATTGAATCCACAGTTCTTGGAAATTTGGAACTAGTTATAAAACTAAACTGGTTCTCAATACCCGGTGCTAAGTAACTATAATTATATTCTCTGATTCCGATATCCATCATATACAGTAAGAGACACAAATGTTCAAAGCCATGTTTAGAATTCGGTTTTGTTAAATATGACCTCACTCATGAACAAACAAACACACAACCTGTTTCCTGCATCAGACTCGGAATAATTTACAGAATTATGGATCAATTATTCCACAACCTCCTTCCTTCATCTCAAGCACAACAGCCATTAAACACCCTGAGATTGAAGAAGTCAGTCGCTGGATCGTTGTGTAACACATTTACTGGTGTTGCAGACATAGTTTAGGTTGCATACAGAAGTTACCATTTACAAACTGCCTTTAACCTCTTCCACACATAACCTCCCACCCAGACAGCGGGAGGGGAGTAAAGAGCAATCTTCATACTGTAGAAACAAGGCAGTCGTTTTTGTTTGGACGCAGTTGACTATCTCTGCTGCTGCTATGGTAACAGCACTGGTGTCCATGCTTCTTGCATGTGTGTGTGTGTGTGTATGATGCACATGCAAGCTTGTGGGTGGATGTGTCGAGCTGTTTTACACTGTCACACATGAATTTACATTTACATTCAATGATTTAGCCGAAGCTTTTATCCAAAGCAACTTACAAATGAGGAATACAAAAAGCAAGCAGAGCAACAAGAGAGCAACAGTAGTATACAAGTCTAGCACAGTACACACAGCAAGCTTTTTTTTTTTGTGAATAAGAAAAATGAACAGAATAGAATAGGTAAGTGCTATTATTGATTAGTCAAGTGTTGACAAAAAATAACAATGCTTCAATCAGGATTTTTGGAGCTGATTACCATTTGTTGATCATGATCTGCCGATACGATCACCGATACCGATCTTTTTTGAAGCTTCCTTTCATCGTGTAGATTAGGGATTCACCGATTTATCGGCCGCCGATATTTATCGGCCGATTTTTTTCCTCAATTTACAACCATCTACATAACTGCTATATAAGGGAAAAGGCCGATATAACAGACCAGTGGTTTATTAATGAACTGCGTGAAGGCACTGAGCTGTATAATGTCTGTTGCACAATCCTAGCGCTGCTTTCCGCACTTTAATGCTAATCAAATAACAAATAATGCACACTATTCTTGACTAAATATCTTTTGTAACTTTCATAAGTGTAGAGGACCTCATCTGAATGATGACCAAAACTTTACAGATGTTTTATTAAAGTCTATTGCATCCATTTTCACTCCAAAAAAAGAAATAACCATAAGCGCTTAACAAAGCACAGCATTAAACTCTCTCTCTACGTTGCATTATCACCACCATACAGGGAATACACAAAATGCTTATTACTGCTAACAGTAAACAAATATATACAGATCTCATGACTTTTCATGGGGTTCCTTCATAAACTGACACACTTTAAATCTGAAGAACTGCATGCTTTCATTACTCCTATAGTTCTGTAGACTAGAAAACATGTCAAAATAAGAGTCTTAGTAAAGGAGATCTAATACATATTTAAACTTACAAAAAATATTAAACTGTATACAAAAACAAATTAGAAGATGAATCATCACAAAGTCTGTTACAATTAAGAATTAATATGCATTTAGTTTATACAGTCAAGTACTATTTTACCTTTAACTTTATTTCTTTACCTGAAAGCTGTTAAACTTCCATAAAAAGCACTGTTTAATATGTATCTTTGTTTTGTTGTATTTATGTAGGCCTGTTGAATGTTAAATGAATCCGATCCAAGTTCAGTAGAAATTATTTGATGATGCAGCAATAAAACTGCTAGTATAATTTAATGTAGTATTTTGAACTAAGCTGATTTAAAACATAAGAATACAATCTATTTTGATGCCAAAATGCCAAGTAATAGAGGAAGTGACAAATATCTGTATCGATATTGGAATCAACTAATAAGCGTATGTTAAAATCAGTATCAGCAGTATCAGCATTATCTCACCTTAATGTTTGATCATGCTGTGCATTTTTGCTTTTACAATCATGCAATTGCTGCATAATAGCTAGCACACAGCACAAGCCTGATTTCATGAGCTCAAGGAGAGTGCAGAATGGTTTAAACACTAAGACTTATTGTATTGCATGTCAGAAATATTAATATATAAGACACACTGTAACGCAAAACAATTCAAATGTCACTTCCAGTGTAGATATTGTTGATTATAATAGGATCAATCAAATTTTGTTTCATCACTTTCATGTCTGGTAGCATAACTGATTTATGGGTCTAGAAAAACAAAACATGGTTGAAATGCAAATAAATCCAATTGTGTTATTTTCTTACTTTAATAATATGTGCTGTACTACTACATAAAGGTCATCTGATGACATAAGCACATTTCTGTACAGTTTTCACATATGTTCATCAGTGGTTGCATGTGCAGAGTCGGGTTTGATTAATGAAGATGGACTGCACTTATGTCTTTTCTTCCTGGTGGAGTCCATTAACCTTTTCATTTCTCCATCCTGTCCTTTCCTGTCCTCTTGATCTCACTAAAGTAAGCACATATCCTTAACAATAAGTGAAACTGACTTTGTTTCCTGTTAAATATCCTGTTTCACTCAGTAATATATCACATTATGGAATTAAATTAGTTGTGAATGTCATTAGATGTCGACTTTAAAGGATTCAGCCAATAAATAAACATCCTGTCATCATTTACCCATTCTAACGATGTCTGAAAACAAAAGGAAGGATTGTGTACAAGTCAAATCTGGCAGCTTCACAAGATGCATGTCTACAGTTTGTGTTTTTTGCATTAGACAACAACAAGTCACTGTTGTAACAATGAGTCAGAGGCGTTCGGATCCATGTGCAGAATTTTATTAAGAGAGTGGTCATACAGGCAGAAATCAGGAACGGCATCAGGTGTGTTAGGGATATCCAGAATCATTAACGGTAACAAGCGGAGATCAGGGCAGGCAGCAGAGAATCAGAGTCGGTAACACAATCCAAGATCAGACAAGGGAAAACGCTCAGAAATGCTAGACAGGCTAAACAAGACTTCGCAGTGAGTGAGAGCGATTGTGCTGCTTTTATGTGCGTGTAAATGAGGTGCAGGTGTGGCAAGGAAATTGGCTGATGAATGAGGTGCAGGTGTGGCAAGGTGATTGTGATGCAGTGACTCATGGGGAATTTAGTTTGCGTGTGGTGCAACAGTATGAGAGGTGCTAGTGTCCAAGTGACATCTGGTGGCTGATGGGTGGAATGGTCCTGAGTGGAGTGCCCTCTACTGAAGTTAATGGGCACTCCATCTAATGATCGTGACAACTGTGGTTGTAAATAAAATAAAAAACTTGGACAATATGCAACATGACACTTTTTGTGATCTGCAGGAAAAAAAATCACGTTTCAAACATGAGTCAGTATGTTACAAGAGTCAGTGACACACAATGCTGAATGATTCATAATGGTTTTACTGGAAGGCAAATCTCAAACTACTTAGTTTTTGTCAATTTCGTAGTACATTGTTGGCGTGCGGCTTTGGATATATAAATCGTACACAACCTATTCTAGCACAAGCATGGTAAAGCACTTGATTATTTGGCCTAATTAGATACAGATGCATTGGGCAGTATTGCACAACAGTGCAATGATACAGCTCTCATAATGTGTTAATTCTGTCTGTGAGCCCTTTGTAGTCTCAGGGCACTTGCAGTTTGGGTTGCATCATAAGACTCCAATGGAGCCTCCAGCTATTGCAGCAGCGAATGTTTGTCGACTTTTAGCCCTAGCTGTAGATTACGACAAACACAAAAGGGCGAAGAAAGACATTAGATGAGGCAGGAAGTAAGAAAAAAAAAGTTTATGACAATAAAAATCTAGATAACGTGACTTTTAGTGTTTTTTTTTTTTTTTACTGATACAGTGAAATAATATAGTGGTCATACCGCCTACTCCTATTTTTATTGTATTCGTCAAAAGTAGAAAGGTGATTTAAATTGATCATAATAAAAGGAGAGAATCATGTGCTGTATTAGACAGATTTGACTGACAGGGCGCTATTGTTAAACCTGACTAGTGCTATGGTGTCATCGCTAGCACAAATAGGCTCTTTCTTCCTCTTCTACAAGATGACAGTCTTTTAAAGCTGCTCATAATTCAGCTGCACATTTAAAATTTCATGTTAACAATTAGTATATTGTCTGAGAACAGCATTTCGTTATTGTGCTATTTTCTATGTAGCTAAAAGGCATTCAGGTATTTTGATCTGTGGAAAGTTCAAATGTGTGAAAGAAACACATTTCAATAATTTATTTTATGTCAGCAATTAAATCTGAGAACATAAAAGTGCAGTGCACTGCATCCTGCAATACTTCAGTTTGATGAAAAGCATTGCTTCAAATCAAAGGTAGCTGTAAAAATGCACAGAAATGAAGTACCCATAGACTGAAGGTTTTCTGTAGTGAAAGTGAAGCAGGAAGAAGAATGGATGGATGAGTGGAGGATGGGATGATGTTATAAGGCGGATGAAGGGGATTCTTGCTTAAAGTAACTCATTGTTATATAACCATGTGATTGCAGATGTGCTTTTTTCTCTTTTTTTAATGTTTTTGCAGCTGCAGGCTTCTAAAAATAAAATGCATAAAAGCTTTATGACCATGCCGCTATAAAAAAAACATGAGTTGTCTTAAAGCAATGTCTATGGTGATGCCTGATGAAAGACAGCGGATGGAGGTGGATGTGGGTTCAACGCTGTGCATTCATGACGGATAATTCAGAGAATAAACACAAAAATGTATAATCATTTAAAAATGGAACGCCTCTAGAATTGTAGTTAATTTATTGAAATATTACCTTAAAATCTCAGGGGTTCAATTATATAATGTACATCTAAGGTGTTAGGCTTTTTTTTTTTTTTTTTACAATATGCATGAGCATTAACAGGAGCAGCATGTATCCATGAATACATACTGTACATGCATGCATAAATATTTTCTAGGTAAAGCATGACTAAATATTTTTATTTCTAGGACTAAATATTTCTAGGTAAAACATGACTAAAGGAATTTGCTTTATTAGCATTTTTCATATCAGTTTTGATTATGGTTTAAAATCACTCTGAACCCCTGATGAACACACACCCCTGAGCTGCTCAGGGACCTTCCAGCTAGCTGAGATTTTTCCGGTTGGCTGAGGAGTAAATCAATACATCTGTCCTCCAGTGTGTCTCAAAAAGAGACAATGTAAAGAGTAAGTTGCATGAATTCCTCTGCATGCATAAGCACACTGGATGACACCAAATAGAAAAAGTTTAAGTTTGTCACTTTTGTTTATGTGTACTGAACGGAAGCTTGTTTCTGCCACTGAATAGATAATAAAAAAGGTAATTGCAACTTTTTAGCTCACAATTCTGAGTTTTTTTTTTTTTTTTTTGCAATTGTGAGCTAAAAAGTCCTAATTGCATGATAAAGTTGCATTGCATTTGCTAGTTTATAATTCACAATTCTGAGAAGAAAAAAAAGTCTGTTAGTATACTGTTTTGGGTTTTATAATGTTAGTATAAAATTGTAATAAAATTTAAATTTTTACTTAATAAAGAAGAAAACAATACTGTGTATAGTTGACATTTGAGGCTTAATACTTTTGAAAAGAACTTAAAAAAAAATCAGTTAGTGTTGGGTTGATCCATGCCATTACCGGTCAGAATTATTTATTGGTATATCCCAGATAAAAGCAAAAAAAAGCTGATGGAGATCTGGGGGAGATATTCATTATATAATTAATTGAAATATAAGGAGTAGAAACTATATCTCAAGCTCCTTGTCTCCGAATGATTTTTTTTTTGTTGGTAGAAACCATTATATGAAACACACTTATGGCAGACCCGTGTATCAGAGGCAGTGTGCAATACACCTTAACATTTCCTCTTAGTAACTACTCATTTATCCAAAGCAGATGTCAATTAGACTAATAAGACAGTATTTTTCAGTAATGGAAAGCATCCATACTTGATGAGGTGCTAAATGGAAATGCACTTTCTTTTTTATTTAAATGGTTGCAAGGAGTTCATTACACCAAATCAAAACTTGACAAACCAATAGCCATATGTTTAATAGCTTAAACTTAATGTCTTTAATATGCTGTTGCATAACTTTTTACAAGTATGAAAATGGTATGTAGTCGTCACTCTGTCAAATTATTGGCTCTAGTCCGATTTTAATGATTTTATAACATACTAATTAACAGGTTGTTCTTTTAAAAGCTAAATAAATGTTTGGTTTTACACACATTACATTTACGGGGAATAGACGTGATGCTAAAAAAAATTAGATTTTATGATTGAATTGATAACTGATTTCTTCATTTTATTTGTCACTCCTAGTTCTCCATACTGTATTAAGTCACTACCAGGTGTTTTCTTAAATGTTTTATTTTATTGTGTCAGAAAAAGGAGACATGCAAAACTTTCATAGCAGGAGTGATAATATAACCATGAAACCTGATTTTTAAAACACTGGTTTTAAAAATCTGATGCAAACTACTGCCTCCTTGCATTATGGCCCTATCAACTTTCAATGCAAACCTACGCCCTTGAGAGATAGAGAGAGAGAGAGAGAGAGAGAGAGAGAGAGAGAGAGAGAGGGATAAAGGCTGATGGATCGGATGAAATGGTGCATTACAGACACTGCACCTTGGCACACGTTGCGACACGCCTAGTGCGAGCGAAACTGCAAGCCACATGCGTAAAACCCACATGCCATCGCTATGATTTGGACGTCTTCAAACGCGAATCGATGGACGCACGCAGCTGTCAGCGCATGCATGCACTGCATAAGAGTTCAGTATGAACCTGGCGTAACTGGTTCGGTTCGCCACGTAATAAGACAAAGAAAAGCGTTTATTTCTGTATTTGCATCATTAACCCGCATTATTATGGCACGGTTTCAGATTCCCGCACCGGGGAAGAAGGCTCTGAGTCTTCATAGCGTAGGCTACAGTGGGTTTTTAATCAAAACTGTTAAAATTAGCCTACGTGCATGTGCAATATTAAAGTGTCACTCTGTGGTCATGTTGTCCAGTTCTGTCGGATCTCAGAAAGGCACCGCCCAAAGATCCACTGCTAGTTCTGGATTCACATTCAACGCTACATTTCACTCCAGTTTATGAATGACGGACAGTGACACGTAATATTCCGAAATAAGCTTCGTCATCATTTGGATGACAGGACTGTGCACCTGTCAGTCGATACGGATCAACTTATATGGGCCTTTTAAAATGAAGAACGTGCACTCCAATCGATTCGATATAAGAACCTGCTGATCTTAAAAAATATTCGATCGCGAAAATGAGCGGAATTTCTATGGATTATATTATATCACTAGAATTTCGCATGCAATATAACCAATAACGTGGTGGTAACTATCCGAATAGCTAAGTCATACATGCATTTTGCGTGTGCATGATAATGAAGCAAGTTGCACTTACCGATTTCATGGCAGCAGCCATATCGTCATACCTCTCAGCCTGCTCGGCCAGTCTGGCTTTCTGAACCAGCTGCTCGCGGTCGACCATGTTTAAACAGCGGTTAATTCAGGAGCTCTGTATGGGTGGTCGAGGAGGTGTATTTGGTGAATATGCAGTGGGACGCACGCGCGCGCGAGCTCGTCTGGCCGCTGCAGCTGCTCTCTGCTGTCTGCGCGTGCCCGTGCAAGACGCCCCTCACCTCCCGTACACTTTCACTGGATTGCGTCAACAGCGTCATGACGTAAAAAATCACAAACGTAGACTTGCCGAATCATCCCCAGAATAACTACTTGCAAAACGTAAAATATATCGACATGGATGGTTCTCTTTGTAAAAGTCATCCTAAGAATTTGTTTATATTTGTAGAGTAGGCCTACAGCAATCCTTGAGACAATGTTGTCTTTTTAAATAACTTAATTGAAACCGCATGCATTTTGCAAAATGTAAATTTTTAATTGGAATTTAAATATTTGACTTATTTATTTTACTAAATGTAGGCTATTGTACACTAGGTTCAAAAAGAGTTGCACTTAGGATCTTAATTTTATGACTCGCTAAAACCTCAATATTTAATCCCAATTACTGTACATTTAAGAATAAAATCGTGTATTCTTTAAAAGGCTTTGATTTTATTTGGCAAGACTAATACGGTTCTTTTTTAAAATGTATAATTTTTTTTCTATTCTCCATGTGATTTGCACTTTTCTCAGGCAAACAAAAATATTAATGCTAACAAAAAAAGTCTAAATCCAGACACCCATTATAACAAGGAACTACTATGTTAAATGGCAAAATAAGTGTTTTAAATGAAGATAATTAGACCTTAATTATATAGAGCACCTGCAGGAGGAAGAAATGATGCAATTTTGTCTTAAAAGAAGAGAATTGTATAGATATTTCAATTAAAAAGAAAACGCTGCAGTCCACCTGTGTTAAGAATGTATAATAAATTCATAACATACTTTATTTACATATGACAAAAACATTGACATTTCATCGTTTCACAAGTCTGTACAGTAAAAAATGACATCAAAAACATTATCAATTCTTTTTTAAATTTATGTTATGTATATATAATTGTAAATAAAATATATTTTGTATATTCAATATCTTATATAAAATATTGTATGTAAAATATCTTATTATATGTACAAATTGTATATAAAATATCTTAATCATAACATCAAACAAATTTCTTTCTTTTTAAGAGGCTATGAAGTTAGGTCAATGACATGGTTTTCTTTCCTCATTACCAATGCAATATTCCTTTATCCAAATAATTTTTATTCTGTGCATCTCAAAAACAGAAACAAAAGGATATAATTTTTTTTTGGCATTAAAGCCATTATTTTTCCCAATCAAACTGGACCTGAGAACATTTTTGTTTTCTGAACAAACCTAATAATTATTTCTGAAATAATAATGAAAGCTATTTTTCATTCCACAAAATGCAAATATATTCAGATACACTGTTAACATTTAAGACATGCAACACAGCCATCTTTAAAAATGTAAAATAAAAAGGTTGTGTTTCTTTTTATAATCGGAAAAGTACTAGGAGTACAGTACACAAGTTTTTGTATGGCATAATAAATTTGGTGCTTGCAAACAAAATGACAGGCTAAAACTTTGGTTTCCATCAATAGTTTAAAATATGTTCAGCATACTTGTTCACCCACATTCTTATAGTTTATAAAGTGCATAATTAGAATTTCATTCATAATATTTATTACAGTTATTTATATAACAATATTAGGATAATTTATTAGTAATTATTTAATCTTGAACATTTCTTCATCAGGGTTGGCGTGAGGCGTTATGTACAAAATGCATACAAGTCCTGGAAACCTCTTCCTCTCCCACTGTGTTCACTGGGCGGGGTGGTGGGCGTGGCTTACAGTGGGTGTGGCCTGTGGTGGGCGGAGTCAGAGTTCACACGTGACGCTGGCATCCTCTGAATGGTCACAGTTGTGGATGTTCCATGCTATGTGAGAGCACTGAGTGAGAGCAGCTTCTCTGCCTGTGCACTTCAGATTGTCCATCTGGATTGTGCCATGGCCGGGACCGAAGTAGGCCATCACCTGGGCGGCTCGAGGCAGCCCACAGCCCATCTGCCTGCACACCACCTTCGCATCCACAATATCCCAAGCGTCATCACACACGGTTCCCCATTCTCCTCTCAGGAATATCTCCACACGGCCCTCACAGTGATTCAGGCCCCCTACGAGTCTGATGGTACCTTGAGAAGAGATAAAGAAAAAGAGGGATCAGCTGTGTGCCTTAACGGTAAGAGAGACTAGAAATAGTGTGTCTTTAATCATAGTATACAGAAAACTAGTTTTGGAGAAGTGTGCATTCATGCCTTTTCAGTTATTGTCCACAACCCCCATATTATTATAAATATTTTCTTTCTTAGTATTTTCGATTTCCAGTACAAATATCTAAATATTTTAATATCTAAGTGAGTTTATGCTTAAAACGAGAAACAATTATCTGTGCATTTAAAGCTGCAGTAGGTAACTTTTGTAAAAATATGTTTTTTACATATTTGTTAAACCTGTCATTATGTCCTGACAGTAGAATATGAGACAGATAATCTGTGAAAAAATCAAGCTCCTCTGGCTCCTCCCAGTGTCCTATTGCCATTTGCAGAAAGTCATCTGCTCCCGGTAAAAATCAACCAATCAGAGCTGCGGTCCGTAACTTTGTTTGTGTTCAAAATGTAGAAAAATGAACATAATAAGCGAGTACACCATGAATCCATTTTCCAAACCGTGTTTCTAGCTTGTCCTGAATCACTAGGGTGCACCTATAATAAGTGTTTATATTCGGACTATTTTAGATTGCTTCGGGGATACCGCGGCGGAGTAACCCAGTACCTTTGTGATTCTTCATAGACATAAACAGAGAGAAGTAGTTCCGGCTACGATGTTCTTCCGCAAGACGCAAGCAGTTCTGTTTATCAACCGCTAGAGCGTCAAAAGTTACCGACTGCAGCTTTAATTCAGAAGGAAAACAAGATTATTTTGTCTGACCTTATTCACAGATATTTTTTCTTGGAAAGATTCTGACCCATTATAATATTAAATAGCCAAATCTATCAGATCTATCACATATTCATTAATTCACAAAACACAGTGAACACAGATGATGAAAGAAACATATTATTTTATTGCTGCCAAATGATTAATCGCGATTGTTTGCGTCCAAAATAAAAGTTTTGTTTACACTATATATGTGTGTACACTGTGTATATATACATGCATGTATATATTTAAGAAAATTTTTGTTTATATATTAAATATATTTATAAATAATATCAAATATTAGAATCTGAATATATAAATGTATATACATGTAAATAATTTTAAATAATATACTGAATGTGTGTGTGTGTGTATATGTGTGTGTGTATATATATATATATATATATATATATATATATATATATATATATATATATATATATATATATACACACACACACATATACATACATCATATATATATATATATATACACAGTACACATAGATATATAATGTAAACAAAAACTGTAGGTATAACCAGTGTTTAATTATATACAGGTTTTCTGCGGGTTTTGAAAAGTTGTGATAAGTTCTGATTTTAAAGGGATATGTCACTCAAAACTGAAAACATTGACTGTTTCTGTAAAATCCTTTTGGATGTTAAGAGTCTAGAGTGATTCGGTGTTCTTACCCTCCGCTGGTGATGTGGTTGTAGTTGCTCTTGTAGGTTTCTCTGTCATCCATATGCCAAAGTCTTTTCCGACTACCATATACTCTGTAAGTGCTGAAAGAAAGTCAGCACAAAAGATATACTTCAAAATCTTCTTTTGGTTAACTTTCATTGACTGTGACATGAACGTATTCTTTTATAAACACTAACTTGTGGTTCTCATTCATGATCCATGGGTTGATAGTCATACTTGCATTCCTTAATCTTGTGTATATTTTAGTCTTTCTTCTTCTCTTAAATGCTCATATATTAGATGCATGCATTCATGTATTAATGCGTTAGTGGATGCACGTGGCCTGTGTGGAGGACGGCTTCCCTGCGGTCTGTGCTGATGATGATTTGCTCTGACGGACCTCTTTGTTTTTCATGTAGTCACGGCTGACTGACGTACAGAGGATGCTTCTAAATTAGCTGCAAATGCTGACCTTGAATCAAATGAGTGTGTGTTTGTAAGTGTGTGTGAAAGTGGAAGCGTGCCAGAGGAAAAAACGCCCGCAAGACTTGACCACAATTCAGCAGAACATTGTGTTGCAGCGAGGAATGTGTGTGTGTGTGTGTGTGTGTTTATAGTGATTAAATGGTGGTGTTGTGAATGAATGCATGAATTTCATGAATGAAGGATTAACAGCGCACACAAGTATTATCTATGCATTTCTTATCTTAAATATCATTTTCTTTTTTTGATTAGTAATATGCATGGCTAAGAATTCATTTGAACAACTTTAAAGATGATTTTCTCAATATTTAGATTTTTTTGCTCCCTCAGATTCCAGATTTTCTGATAGTTGTATCTCAGTCAAATATTGTCCTCCTAACAAACCACACATCAATGGAAAGCTTGTTTTTCAGATTTCGAAACATCCTAGGATAGCATAGTCCACTAAAAGAGGTAGAGCTTTTTCACATTTGGCTCCCAAACTCTGGAATATCCTTCCTGATAATGTTCAGGGTTCAGACACACTCTCTCTGTTTAAATCTAGATTAAAAACACATCTCTTTTAAAATGCATTTTTTCTGAAAAATCCTGTCATATGTGCACAAACTGACAGCCACCACTTATAAGCTACTACTAAATATTTGTAAAAAGCACTATACAAATAAACTTGAATTTAATTGAATTGAACTTAAGACTGGTTTTGTGGTCCAGGGAAAGATATGAATGTAAAATGCATGGCTTTTCAAAACTATTCCATGTGATTGTTCTGTAAGACTGTAAGGTATGTTATAATTCTCTTACGCTCACAGATGACTCCAGCGTCTTCGTAATGGCCGCAGTTATGCTGTCCCCAGCCCAGATTGAAGCAGTCGGACAGCTTCTGCTCGCTGCCACTGCAGTCCACGTTATCCAGCAGTATGGGACCGGAGCCGTAGCCGAAGTGAGCCAGAGGTTTGGCTGCGATAGCCGTCCCGCATCCCATCTGTCTGCAGACCACCTGAGCGTTGTCCATATCCCAGTCATCATCACAGACCGTTCCCCAGACGGTGAAGTAGAGGATTTCCACTCGGCCCTGACAGCTGTTGAGGCCATTCACCAAACGGATGCTCGGCTTCTCTGAAAGAGCCACGGATGAAGAGGGTTAGAGAGACACAACAGATAACTCACAAAACATACACTGCTGTTCAAACGTTTAGGATTTCACGGTCATCCAGCATGGTTTTCCAGCCTTTACCCTTACGCACAGAGATTGTTCCAGATTCTCTGAATCTTTGGATGATATTATGCACTGTAGATGATGATAACTTCAAACTCTTTGCAATTTTTCTCAGAGAAACTCCTTTCCGATATTGCGCCACTATTTTTCGCCGCAGCATTGGGGGAATTGGTGATCCTCTGCCCATCTTGACTTCTGATAAACACTGCCGCTCTGAGAGGCTCTTTTTATACCCAATCATGTTCCCAATTGACTTGATAAGTTGCAAATTGGCTTTTACTTTTGACTTTTCCGGCCTCTTATTGCTACCTGTCCCAATTTTTCTGGTAGCTCTCATGAAATCCAAAATGAGCCAATATTTGGCATGACATTTCAAAATGTCTCACTTTCAACATTTGATATGTTATCTATATTCTATTGTGAATAAAATATAAGTTTATGAAGTTTGTAAATTACTCCATTCCTTTTTTACTCACAATTTTTACAGTGTCCCAACTTTTTTGGAATCGGTTTGTAGATAGATAGATAGTCACTGGATGCTTCATGAGATGTTTGTGTCTTTGCTACCTTTCATTGTTGAGGCTGTAGAGACCGTCTCAGTTGCGGTTACAAGGCTTACTGCCACTGCTGTTTCTGTCCCTGAAGATAACGAAAAAGAACAGACAAAATATTTGTTCTCTGTGATGTTTTCAAAGGACGCCACCTGCTCTAAGGGGCTTATAATTCAGGACGGTCCTGTTAGCAGGCAGTGTGTGACAGATGGCATTATTGAAAATCACAGGTGAAGTTACAGGCTTTATGTACAGAATCGGCAGAGTTTATACCTGCTGTGCTTTCAGGAAGGATGAACTCTCTGCCTCTTGTCTCGGTGTTGATAATCGGGACCATGGTGGAACTGACACCTGAAATATGAGAGAGAATTAGATCTGCTATCCAAGGAATACACTATTATCCAATATTTACACACAGTCAGGTCTGAAAGTCTGAGATTACACTAAAAATCACTTGTTTTTTAGGTAAAAATAAAGATCTATCTATCTCATAAAAATGTTAAAGAAATTTGCAAAAAGAATGAAATTATGAGTGGAAGTGCAAAATAAAATTGCAAAAATATTGGAAAAAATTACCAAATAAAATAGCAAAATAATGGAAAACTATAAAATAAAATCACTATATATGTCTTATAAAGAAAAGAAAAAAAAGCTAAATAAATTTTAAATAATAATAAAAAATTATGTTGGACTGGATATATGAATATGGCTTGTTCAACAGAAAATGTACATTTTATGTGTGAGTTTAGTGAGTTGATGTGATGATCTTAATTTTTGATGTAAAAGCAGTGTGGATGTTTGTAACTTGAATGTGTGAGGCTCACATACACTTCCAGTCATATTAGCTGTACAGTCAGTTATGCTGCTTGATAGCAAACTGGTATTTATAATCATATTATTTGATATTATTATTGTATCCCTAATCATTAGTTTTTAGCAAGTATTTTTTCCTGTAGTTATTTACCTATAGTGACCGAAGAATCAGAAGAGTCGTGCACATCCACAGGAAATAGTAATAGGAAAGAAGCCCACCTGAGCAGATGACCCCGGCGTCCTCATGATGACCACAGTTGTGTACTCCCCAGCCGAGGCTGTTACAGGTGGCCAGGCTTCCCTCCTGCCCGTTACAATTCACATTGTCCAGCAAAATCCGTCCCGTGCCGTAGCCGAAGTAGGAATTTGAAGGTGCGCCGACAGCTTGTCCGCAGCCGACTTGTTGACACACGACTGAAGCGTCCACCATGCTCCAATCGTCATCACACACCGTCCCCCAGCTGCCCTGATAGTAGATCTCCACCCGGCCCTGACAGCGGTCCCCGGACCCCGCCAGACGCACCGCCCCGTCTCCTACAGCACACGACGGTCAGACGTAGTGTAAGGAACAACTGAATATGAGAGCGGACAGCTCTTTAAAAGTCATTTTTAACATTCCTTTTATAAAGAAATTTATAATATAGGCCTGTGCACTCTTAAAAATAAAGGTGCTTTACAGTAATGCTATAGAAGAACCTCTCTGTCTAAATGGTTTCATAAAGGAACCATTGTTTCTCAGTGTTTCTGTGGCTCAAGTGGTAGAGCATTGTGTTAGCAGCGCAAGGTTGTGGGTTCGATTCCCAGGGTTTAAATAAAAATTTTGTATGTAGCGGAGAAAAAGCGTCTGATAGATGTAAGAACCTTTAACATCCGAAGAAGCTTACTGTTTCACAAAAATGTCTTTGGGTCGAAAGAAGGTTCTTCAGATTTTAAAAAGATAAGAAAATTACTGAATGGTTCTTTGTGGAACCAAAAATGGTTCTTCTATAGCATCACTTGAAGAACATTTTGAAGCACATTTATTTTTAAGAGTGTACTGTAATAGAAATGTATTTATTTATTAAATTTTTTGACATTTTTTTTCAACACCAAATACCTTTACTGCTGTTGCTTTCTAATGCATAATAGATGTGTTACTCTCAAAAGACATCATTTTTGGAAAAAAAATTTTTTTTTGAGAATTATTGTATTCTTGTTTTAAAGTAAGAATTGATGCCTCAGAAAGTAAGAGGAAATTCAAACACTTTTACATTTAAATCACTGAGACCCTTTCAACGTTACACCAGATACTTCCATAAAATAATATGAATATGAGTCTGTGCTCTATGTCTCCAGTAATGTGTGTCAGTAAGATGAGATGTTAATGATCCGCACATATAACACAGTGATTGAGAGCTGAAGAAATCAATGCTCCTCAGAAGATGTGAGATGTTCTGGAGGCTTGTGAAGATCATTCCTCCGCTGAGGAACACTCAAACTAAAGCTTCTGGAAACAAACGCTCCTCAAAAGATCCTGAGGATCAGATTTGAGACTTGATTGCTGGAGAATTTCACGAGCTAAAGATGGACGTTTGTGCAATTAAATACCTTTTTTTTTTTTTTTTTACTGCAGGATTGAATATGAACTTGGCATTGAATATGATGCAGACGGAGGGCTACGGTTTCAAGTAAACACACACTAATGTGCCTCGAATTGGAAACATGAGGAACATATCATGAATTCCAATGCCATTAAATTCCCCAAACAAATTCCCATAAGGCTTTGTTTCTTTCTTTAGCTGTTATAACCTCTGAGCTATATTAGGTGAATAGATTATACTGAAACAGGATGAGAGAAGCAAAGACAGGATGAACATGATCCTTCAGAGGAAGTTCTGATGTGATCTGTAGTTCATCACTGCACTTTTCATTTGGGATAAATTGTTGAGTAATTATATAACCAAAATTAAATTTTGTATTTCTTAAGAATATATATTGTGACTCAGTAAATGCTGTAAAATAAGCAGTAAATGAAATAATAATAATAATAATAATAATAATAATAATAATAATAATAATAATAATAATAATAATAATAATAAATAAAATAAATAAACTTGTAAAACAGCTGGAGTAAAAATTAAATAATTAAAAATATATAGACATTTAAAAACATATTTTAAAATATTTAAAACTAAATCTTACTGTTATTAATATAACACTAATTATAATGAGCCACTGTGCAGTTTTGGAGGGAAATCAACAGTACAAGCAACTTCAGTATGAGAAGAAATCTCTGGTGTTTTGTGTCTCTGTGAAATATTCCATCTTGTTTAATCAAATTTAGTTCGGTAATCCTAACATTCCATAATATGTTTATGTAAAACACAAAAATGAATTAGAAGTGGATATATCCTCATGTAAAAGTAAAAAAAGGGCCGAATAAACTTTGCAACTCACTTAAAGTAGAGATCAGACGGGACGGTGTGGTGGGCTCCAGGCCTCGGGGTTCGATGGCATTATTGCCTGTGAGAAACGAACAAGTCATGATCTCACTTAAATGAATCTTAATAAGATTTTTATTTGTCACATATATGATTATAAAGAGCATTATAACCCATGAACCCATGCAAAGAAACTTTAATGCACTAAAAAAAAAAAAAAAAAAAAAAAGCAGAAGCAGGAAAAAAGAGCTTGGATGTTTCAGCATATTGACTCTGAGTGGTGTTCCTTGGGTCTCTCCACATACCTTTACAGGTGACGGCCACGTCTTCATAGTGGTAGCAGTTATGGACACCCCATCCCTGATTCCTGCACTGACTGAGGTCCATCTCTCCTCCTTTACAGTCCACGTTGTCCAGCAGGATGGGACCGGATCCCTGGCCGAACCTGGAGCTGGTTCCCACAGCCACGGCCACACCGCAGTCCAGAAGCCGACACACCACATTGGAGTCCACCATGTCCCAGTCGTCATCGCACACCGTCCCCCACGTGCTGTTAAAGAGCACCTCCACACGGCCCTCGCACGGGTTCCTGCCGTTCACCAGCCGCACTGGAAGCCCAGCGCATTACTTTCAGCATTATACTGCGACACTGTCACTATAACTACTTTTTGTTGAGCGATATATTGCCCTCGAAGTAATTGCGATAAGCAATTTTATTTTCATTTTTTTAAAGACCATCTTATGCCACCGAATGTAACAGCATAACAATGCAAGAAGGCCTACATACTTCCAAATGACAAAAAACTTTTAATTGTTAACTCTTTCCCCGCAATTTTTTACAGCTTTTCATGTTTTCACTGTTATACACTTGGGGGCGCTATTACACATCTACAGTACAAAACCTCCCAAACAAAAACACACATGAACAGGATGGAAAAACTAGTGATCTCTTATGTAATTAGATGCATATGATAAATAATGCGATCATCAGCAATAGACAGCATATGAATGAAAACTGTATAACGTTATGGAGTAAAAATGTTGATCCAGAAAGGTGTATACAGGTATCTCTGTGCAATCTTCGGAGGTGTTGATGGAAGTGAATTACTGGATTTATGCTTTTATAATCGTACTGAATATTATCCAGATTTGATGTCTCACCTTTTTAGTTAGTTTTAGAATTTTGTTTTGTTTTAGCTTTTTAACTTTACTTTTCAAGTTAAACTAAATTAATATTTCATTTCAGTTTCATTTAGTATTTAGTATTGTTTTAGTTTTATTATCTATGATAACTCTGGAAATTGCTAGAACATGCAGGGTACATGTATGTTTCAGTGTTATTTTGATATAACTGAAATAATATTATAGTTCTTATAAATATTTTTAATTAGCCTATATTTGTTGCATTTTCTTTTTCATTTTAGTTAAAGGTTTAGAAATGTATTTTTTTTTTTTATATTTATTATTTTATAAACATGTCTCTATATTTTTAAAATTGATTCTTATTTCAGTTCTAGTTTTAGTTATTTTAATAGTTTTTGTATATCCAGTTCCACTAAATGAAAACATTGTCTTGGCAGCCATCAAAAATGTTATTATACATCTATTATCTTTTTATTTTATATATATATATATCTTTCATAGTTTTATTCAGTAATTTGTTATTTTTCACATGTCATTTTAGTATAATTGAGATATTATTATAATTTTTATTAATATTTTGAATTAGTTTTTATTTATATTTAGTTAGTAGAATACATTTTATTATAAATTAGTATGCATTTTATTTATATTAATATTTTCTGATTGCATTTTAATTTTAAAGTTTTGATAATTTTACTGTGTTTTTGTTACATTTATTTATTAAAAAACATTTCTGTATAGTTTTTATTTTTATTTAGCACCTCAGAGTATGGTACATAAAAAGTGACAGAGTAATGGTTTCAGTTTATGTTAACTATTTATAACTCCGGTATGTTTTTAAGCTATGTCTTTGGAAAACTCATGTTTTTTTAAGATCAAAAATATATATTTTGCAACTTAATGGAGAAATTTGAGTCTTTATTTTTGCATGTAAAATATTCTCTTTGAACTATGTCAGTGCTATGGTACTGAATCTTGAATTTATACATGTACCACGGTAAATACATGGTGCTCCAATTTACCTTAAAGAATTTGTAAAAAAAATTATACAAATAAATTGCATAGTTCAATATATTTATATCATATTTATATGAACATGATATTTCAAAGAATAACATTATATTGCTATTATACATCCATAAAATGGTATTACCTTGCAATACCTTGGTATAATATTCAAACAAGACATTATGCATGTCCAAAAACAGAAGAGAAAAGTGCATATATGAAAACGGCTGGTTTCTGAATAACACACTGCACGGCTCAAATATAATGATATAATGAAGCCTGTAAGAATGTCTCTAATCCCCTTCAACGTAACGCACAATAATAAGTCTAAATATGACATACGACTCCAAAAAGAGAGTGAGGACATGGCATAGCGGTGGAGAAGGGATTGTGTATTTTCTGGTGCCTCAGTGCCAATTATGATCCTTTCCTGCCGTGATCCTGCCAATGCGCGACGGGAAACTTCTCTTTTCTTAAAAGGGTGTTCTCATACAAAGATGTAAGAAAGAGTGAGAGAGTGAGATCCTAACACGCTCACCTTGAGACTGTGTTGTCACTGGGGCATTTGTGTTGGTGGCTGTTGAAAAAAAAACAGGAGAGAAAGTCAAAGAGAGAGCAAACAACGATTGTGTCAAATTATTTGTTGAAAGGAAGCTCTTGGCGCTCCAGAGCTGCGGCCCTCTATATCTACTACATCTATTTTCCTGTAATTTTAGACTGGTGAAAATAGGGAGACTCTGAATTCAGCTCGGGCTGTGAGACGCACAGACTCACTGCTGAACAGATGTAAGAAACAATATTACACACATCTCATAATGCAAGATCAGATGGTCAGACTGAACAAATTCAGACAGTGGATATTGAATCTCAAATATAGAGAAAAATATTAGCAGTAATTCTACTTGTTACCAATGTAGACCTCTGAGACGCATTAATGAGCCACATATTTTGGATACGTTTTAGAAATATTACAGTATGTAAAAGTTTTTCTTTGTTTTTCGTAGTTTCATTGTGTGCCATGTTTAATTTGTTTGTGATGTATGTGTATATATACAGTATATACATATATATTTGTGCATATATATATATATATATATATATATATATATATATATATATATATATATATATATATATATATATATATATTGTATATACACTTCCATTCAAAAGTTTGGGATCAGTAAGATTTATTATTATTGTTATTATTATGTAAAAGTAAATCAGCAAGGACACATATTGATCAAAGGTGGCGATGTTACATTGTTAGGATTTTTTATTTATTTAAACTGTTATTTTAAATTGTTATACTGTTATACTGTTTTCTACTGTATTTTTGGAAAAAATATAAAAAATAAGTGTAATCTTGGTGAGCATTAGAGTATTCGTTCAAAAACATTTGTACAAATCTTACCGAACCCCCCCAAAAAAAAGGTAGAGAAATGAAATGAATAATACTTTAAATTAAATGAATAAATCTGTATTTGAGTGCACTGTTTCTCTGTGACTAATCAAATGTGTGGTCAACTCCATGCTTTCATTAATGTATATGTACTCTTAAATATTGAATATTTTTATGAATGAATGTTTTATGACATGGTTAGCTAGACATGATTTTGCCTAGATGATTTTGTTAGTAGTGTTTTTGACCAAGCGCTTCCCTTCCCTTCTCTCCTCAGACACACTTTCACTGGGTCTGTAGCAGTATTGAGACAGCTAGAGGCTTTTGTATAACTGTGAATCAATGGAGCTCGATTTCAGCTCCTGACAAAGAAAGCCGAAAAAAGCCTTTTTTTTTCAACACATCCCATTTAGGTCAGTTTATAACCTTAACCTTTAATATGTATGTTGCTGAAATGTTATTCGCTAGTGGGTTAATATTAATGCATTTGGAAAAAACTGGGTGTAAAAGCTAGTTAGAAATTGCTAGTAAATTTTTCATTACAATGAGTCATTACAAGAAGAGCATGCAACACATTTAAACATTACATTCTGAAGTAGAAAAACTTATTTTTTTTCTTGTAAAATATACTTGTTTTATAAAAACTCGTTAACTTTGAGAAAGGTTCTTTTTTTCATGCAAGTATTCACTATGGAAGCCCACTTCTGAGGAATAAAAAGGTAATTGGGACTTTTTATCTCACAGTTCTGAGTGTATACAGCAACCCACGATTCCGAATTCATAAACAAACTAATTTAAATAAAAAGCTGCAATAATTTTTTTATGTTTTTATTCAGTAGTATTCAAGATTTTACATTGTACATTTTCAAATGTTTTGCCGCCACAATGTAGCAAGTTGTTTAGAATGTTGCTTCATGGTTGCTATGATGCTCTGAGTTGTTTGTAGAATGTTGTTATGCGGTTGCTATGGTGGTTTCTAGGAAATTGTTAATGAAAGGTCAAAGGTTTTGTTTAAAATGATACTTACTGGAAACTGATCTTTGCTGGAGTTTGATGTCTTCTGCATATAGAAAAGATCAACACAATTATTAACATCATCATCAAATAAGTTAAATACACGCATTATCTCACATCTCTGCTGGCGTTTGCATGATTATGAATCATTTGTAAGATTCTTTGAGAGTCATTGATCTGCTTGAACACCCATAATGCTCATGCTATTGCATATAATGCTATTTTTGATCAAATAAATGTGGCTTTGGTCAGCAAAAGAGACTTAATTACTCCAAACGTTTGACCGGTAGCGTATATTTTATATCTGTACAGCTGAGACGCACCGGTTGGAAGGAAGCAGGTGAATGTGATCAGTAAGAACGACGCCAGCAGGCAGGTGAGGATCCAGGCAGCAGATTTACAGCATCTGTTCATGGCAGAATAGATGCAGCTGGACGCCTGCAACACATACAAACACCTTGTGTGAGACCTTTATCCTCTCAAGACCCGTTTATCTGCGTTTTCTGTCTTCTACTGTTGCTTATTTTCACTATAGCTGTACAGTAACTAGGCTACTACTGAGTCTGCTGCTCAGTGATTGGACAGCTTCATCTCATAGTACATTATGTAAAAACACACATGCACTCATATACTGATATACGAGAGCAGGCCCATCGCTTGTGACCTGGTCATATGCTATCCAGAGAGGTTTTTATGCTCTAGAGATGGAGTAAAATGTGTTTATGTATAAATGAGTGATGCATTTTAATGTAGAGTCATGCATTGTATGTATTTTTGCATGTGAAAGTAATTTTCGGTTGCTTTCAGATTGATTTGCATGTCCAAATTTGACCCATTTTTTGGATCTGGATTCTAGAACTCTTATACATATAATTGCAAGTTCACAACACTTCTCTTTTTGTTTTCCCCAAACCCCTTCTGACCTCATGCTGGAATGCGTGTAAATGGTGGGATTGGGCTCAGGATCTCGGCTCTGGGGGAGAATATGATATTCGGCGGCGCAGATAGTGAACATTCCGGGCCTTGGGTGCACAAAAAGACATTTCTGCTGTCTGTGGCCGCCATCGTCAGCGGCTAAACGCTGCTTCCTGCGAATCTGTCACTGGGACCGTCCTGAACGCTCAGGCAGCTGATGACACCGCTGGGGTACAGAAGAGGGGTAGATAGTGGAGGAAGAAGGGCAGGACGGAAAGCATTTAGCATTGGTTGCCTTATGTCTGTGAGAACCTGGATTACTTCAGCTAGTTTCCAAGTCAACATTTGCCATTTTAGTTTAACTTGATATATGAAAATTACAAAAAGATGCATATAGACATTTTAGTTTCTTAATAAAACTAAAATAACACTATAGTGAGCACTAACCATCAGATAAACATATTGTAGTTAACTAAAACTAAACTAAAAAAAAATAAAAATTGCGAAGGCAACCATTCTCATTTCTGTTAATTTAAGTTGATGCATTAAAATAACTAAAACCTTAATAATAAAAATGATTTACTTTAAACCAAAAACTAATAAAAATGACAAAAATACGCAACAAAATTACTAAAACTTTTTTTTTTTTTTTTTACTAAAATGATCATGAAAGCTTAAAAATAAAATCTAATTCAAAATATTAACAAAAATTTAAAATAAATAAAACTGGTGAGACCTGACATCAAATTAACACGAGCTTCAGCCCAGGGTTATTACATGCAACTGAAACTAAATCCATAAAAAATATATAATTTTAACTTAAATCAAATATTTGTAAAATAAATTAATCAATTTAATTCTAGTTGAAAACTTTTTTTTTTTTTTTACAAAAACACAATATAATTATTAAAACATTAACTGAAATGAAAACAAAAACTACTTCAAAATATTAATTAAAACTATAAAAGTATCTCCCAAAATGACATTGCTTCAGCCAGCAGTTTGCATAATTGGATGCTCAAAGGGAAAATTGCATTGTAAGAGATCTTATTTGTGTTTTTTCTCTTCTTCAGGTGCCTCAAGAAGTCAGAAACCTCACAATGATCATATAAGGCAAGCCAAACTGAATCGAAACCTCTGTCTGACAGCAACCAAAAGCAAATCAAATCACGGCCTATTCACATGAAGTTTCAGCATTTGAAGAGCTAAAACCCTGACGCTCAGATTGAGAACTTTCTAACGAGAGCCTGCAGACAAAATGGTGCAGTTGTGAAGGCCTGAAAATGAATCTAGTCACCAATATTACGTTTTCAATACTCCATTCATGGCTGGATGAAGCATGGATCCACGAGGGAATAATGTTGGCTTTTGTGTGGCCTGTGTTTGCACTCCCTCTCTCTCCTTCTCACGCTGACAGATCCCAGCCGCTTGCAGAAATACACACAGATAAACTGGGAGAGAACTGTCATCTCGCTTTTGACTCCAAACTGGATTTTGATCCAAGTTCACCATCAAAAGATTAACTTTGATTGTTTTATGGTTTCTGGTGTTATTTCTTTTCAATTAAGACTTTGCAAAGAAATTGGTGAACCTTAAGTTTGAATAATGAATATTTAAAAGAATCTACTTTTGGAAAATAATAATAAACCACAACTAATAACTATTGCAAAATTCCAGATTCTATCATTTTTCTAAAGATATGCATGATTTTAATATATACAATGATATTTAATTCAGTATAGAACAATATATTGCAGTAAGTTTCTTTTGACAAGTTGTATATAAAAAAAAGATAATTTCAATAATTAGCTTTTTTCATATATATATATATATATATATATATATATATATATATATATAATAAAAAACTAATAATAAAACACTTTATTATTATTTTAAATATATAGTAATATATTATTACAAAGGTGCTTTATGAAAAAAAATGTATATATAAAAGTTATATAAATATTTTTTGCATAAAGCAAATTTTGTTTTATTTTAAGGGTTATGGTTAATTTCAATTATAATTTTTTTTTCACAATATCAGAATTACAAAATATTAGTTTTTTTAATATATATATATATATATATATAAATATATTAATATTTTTGCATAAAGCATATGTTGAAAAGTTGTTTTTTTTAAGAAGTATTTTTATATGTTGTTTTTGACTACACCATCATTTTTCACAATGATTTATTACAGAATATGCTATTTAAATAAAAATATAATTTATTTTTTTTATTTAAAAAAATTATAATATTTATTATTATTTTATTTATGCCTCATAATGATAAGTATAAACATACCTTAGTTGAAAAGCAGTTTTCTTCAAATTCAGAAATAAAAGCACAAAAAGGCAACAGTCCACTGTGCTCTGTAATTCAGATGACTTGCAGCTCACAGGACGATTCTCCGACTCTCAGAGGTAAACTTTTCCTGGGAAAAGAGAAAAACAGTAGTGCGTCCAGCAGAAGAGCCACAAGGTCTTTCATCTCATTAACCTTGTGAGTCTATAAGTATATGGCTGCTCGAAAAAAAATTAAATAAAAGGACAATAGCATTGTATGTTAATGCCCTGACACCTCGTCCCTGCTGGGTTCATGTGAGTGAAGAGGAAAAGGGAGGAGGACAGAAGACCGGCCCTTCACAGCTATCTCAGCATCTCTGGTTTCAGGTTGCACTCACAGAAGGTGTGGTTCATCCAAAGCGCTGTACAGGAACGTGCAGGTGCATGCTTTTACATTGTCATTACCGAGCTTTCACATTTTGCATATAAAACCAAATTTTAAATCTGTATGTTCAGGCTTTTAAGTTCTGGCCATCAGACTCATCCTGCTCCTCCGCTTGATCAATAGTGTTCGGCTGTAGTCACAATATCAGTTCATTCACTTTGATTGTGCTAATGTTTGGACAGCTTCCATGATCATTACTGCCACTGTGTGAAGCATTTGACCTCAAATAGCCAAATAGGCATTCATTGCATCCAGTGGGGACATAATTACTGATTATAATGAGTTATTTTGTCTTTTTACACTGCGTATATAGAAAACCATGTGTGCATTTGTTATCGGGAATTGACAGACAACAAACTTGACTCTACACTGCTCAAAACTCAGGTTTTAATCATCAGTGGCAAATCCTTTACATATGAAAACATACTTACAGGTTGTGAGTCAGAACAGCCGGCATTGTAGGTTCAGGAAACAGTCCTCTGTTAAATGCATTGCACACAAACAAATATTTAGGTTGAACTGTTCTGGAACAGTGTTGTAAATACAACTTCACCACTGATTTCTAGTCATGTCCTTTTTTGGAAGTCAAAACAAAGTACTGGAGCTTCGCTTTCAAAACAAAACACACAGCGTTTCCATGAAATGGAACAACGAGAATAAAAGTTCTGCCTTCTTTCTTTGCATGAAGATATTGTCCTGGTCCCTACGTATTTTGGGTTTGGTAAGGGGTGTTTGTTGTCAACGGTTCAGAAAACGAGAAATAAAGTGCGTGCATCTGTAATAAAACGTCCCTCACTTGGCTTCAGAAGAGGGGGGGGGGGGGTAAAGCGAATCCATGTGTTTTTGTAAGATAAATATCCAGACTTTTTTTCTCACTTCTGTTACTGTTGGGAACTGGACGATTAGAGAACAACACGCTGGTCACGAATAAGAAGCACAAAACGAGGGTTTGTAAAAAAAAAAAAAAAAAACCTTGTTGGAGCTTAGTAGCCAAGAGGAGACTGGTTTTCTTTTTGTTGAACTAAGGAAACTTTGTTTTCTTTGCTCCTACACTTCCCAGAGGTGGGCATACGATGCATATTTTTCTTTTTATCCGTCTGCAAGTCTTCCACAAAAAAAGGGTTTATTACATTTGAAATATATAAGTTTTTTATATAACTCCCATTGGATTCATCTAAAAGAAGAAAGCCACATACACCTAGGATGCTTCGGGGTGAGTAAAAATAAACTGATTCAGACACTTTTTCATTACTTTTGATTATTTTTATATATAGCTGGAGTCATTGAAAGCAGACAGATCTGACAGTAGCCAATATTTGTATCTTTTCTTATTTTTAATGCTATCATGTAATTTGAGGACACTGAAATAATACAAAAAAATGACAATTTATTATTTAATTTTATGTAGAAATAACATAATTCAGGAACTAGTGTGATGTCTGGAATCAAGGAATATCCCGGAATATCACACTAGTTCCTGGATTACATATTTCCTTTTGTGTGGTTGTAACACAGTACAAAACTTCATATTCACGGGAAGAAGGAGGCGGGAACCGGCGGGCAATCAAATTACATTTTAATAATCAAAATAAACACAAAACAGCACGGCAGCCCCTCACAGACGACAGACGTGCACAAACAAAATCAAAACACAAAATAAAGTCCAGGCCTGGTCCTCTCTCGTCCTTCACTGTCGTCGCTCCATCATTAATCGTCATTAACAGCATTAATCGTCTCTATTTAGTTTATTGAAGAGCCATGTAGAACCACACTGCATTTGGCTTGTTTACATGAGGAACATCCCTTACTCGCTTACATGTCACTTGTCTATTCAGTACTCACTGAGTCCCCCTAGTGGTTTGGCAAGAACATTACAATTAAAGAGGTTATTTACAATACCCTGACAGTTACTTCCCCAACACATCTAGTACTTACACAAACGTTGATCACACTACAAACAATACAAAACTATGCTATAGATACAGAAAAGATGAATTCATTGTTTACCTGGGTCTTCAGTCTGTGATTAGCTCACCTCAGCTCTTGTCTGACAAGTCTTCAGGTTCAAGTCATTCCTTAATCACGTGTTAATCAATTCCCTTTCGGCTCAAGACGGCATTGACTGACACAGGTGAACTACTACCATAGACAGTAAAATAAATAGACACAGCGACCCCATTGGATTCAACAGAGACAAGTGAAGTCACTTAGAAGTACGCACTTCCTGGGGGTCGAGCGAACTGTGCAGACTCAAACTGAACTTGTTGACGTAGATGTTACATGAGCAACCTGTAAATCTTCTAACCGCTGTGCCAAGAGAAATCTGAATCACCCACCGAATCTTGCAGACATTGTTGAATAATTTTGTCCTGTTGCTTTTATGGACTCTCTATGGGCTTCTCCCTTGACTTCATGCCTCCACGTCCCCCCGATTGCCTCATAGACAGTAAAAGATTGTCTGCCAGCTTCACCTCCTCTCCATACTGTAATTTCTCTACTGTGCGACAGAGAGTCGTAGGTTATAATGCAATCGTAAGCCTATTTTTTACAAAAACTGCTTCTATGGGGCCATAACGCAAGATACAAGGTATTGGGGCCTTTTATACATTTTCGTGTTTCTTTCAAAATAATGAATGGACAAATGGAGTCTTTAAATGCCTCAGATGTAAAGTTATTTGCTGTCAAAGTGAAGCAAAAAAATGAATGGGAGTCAATGGAATGCTAACAGCAGGTGGGGGTCCGCTAGCCAATGGCGGCGCACAGGGGTGCTTCAAAAAAATATGAAATCCTGCCCCCCTGTTTACTACCAGTCGACCGGAAGTTGAAGTCGGCCGCGTGCCGCCATCTTGTAGCAGAACTTCACTTGCGTTAGCATCCCATTGACTCCCATTCATTTTGGCGTCACTTTGATAGCGAATAACTTTACATCTGAGGCGTTTAAAGACTCCATTTGTCCATTAATTATTTCTAAAGAAACACGAAAATGTATAAAAGGCTCCATTACCTTGTATCCTACCTTATGTTCCCGTAGAAACAGTTTTTGTAAAAAATAGGCTATAGACTCTCTGTCGCACAGTAGAGAAATTACCGTATGTACAGGAGGAGAAGCTCGCAGGCAATCTTTTACTGTCTATGAGTCTATCGGGGGGACGTGGAGGTATAAAAAGTCAAGGGAGATAATTAATCAGAATACTTACTCCTGCTCACTCACGCCAAAGAACTCCTCGCTCAAGCTCGCCGTCTCTGCAAGATTAACGATGGCAGTTTGCACACACAGCTACTAGAAGATTTACATCTGTCAGACAAGTTGCTGACGTCGTCTAGCTTAGTTTGAGTCTGCGCGTCAGAAACGGAAGTGCTAAAAAACGCTAAAAATGGGCTTCACTTGTCTCAATTGAGTTCCAATGGGGTCGCTGTGTCCATTTCTTTTACTGTCTATGATTACTATGCGCATGCGCGACTGAATCATCCCCCGAGATGACTCGTTCTTCCTGAGTCACATTAGAGATTCGTTCAAAATGAGGTGTTAAGAACCGTTTCTGTTGGACACGTCCGATTCGAGAATCGAGGAGCTGATGATACTGCGCATGTGTGATTCAGCGTGAAGCAGACCAACACACAGAGCGTCTGAACCAAACTGATTCTTTTGGTGATTGATTCTGAACTGATTCTGTGCTAGTGTTATGAGTGCGGGTAAACTGAAGGCTTGAATCAATCTCCAATGACGCAATTACGTCGAGCGCAAAAGAACCAGTGAACCCTTTTTTTCAACCGGTTTATTGAATCGAACTGTCCAAAAGAAGTACTGGTGATCCGAAAACTGATGCAACCGGTTCTTGACTCGAGAACGAGTCAGTCTTTTGTTCATTATCTGGCTCGGCTCGGTGTTCATCTTCTGTTCTCTCTTCACAGCAGTTCAATCAGTGTACTGTTTGAGTAAATGAATTACTCCGGGATATTGGTTTGTTTGAACTCAGAGGGAGTGTTAGCCACATTAAACAAGTTAACAGTTTAAGTCATTTGTGGATTTATACGTATTAGAGACGTAAACCGTTTAAAACGATTCAGTTCGATTTGGTGACAGGAAGAGAGGACAAAGTTGAATAAAGTCGTAGTTTTTGCTATTTTTGGACCAAAATGTATTTACGATGCTTCAAAATATTCTAATGGACCCTCTGATGTCACATGGACTACTTTGGTGATGTTTTTCTTACCTTTCTGGACATGGACAGTAGACCGTACACACAGCTTCAATGGAGGGACTGAGAGCTCTCAGACTAAATCTAAAATATCTTAAACTGTGTTCAGAGGATAAACTGAGGTTTTACGGGTTTGGAACGACATGAGGGTGATGACATGAGTCATTAATGACATAATTTTGATTTTTCGATGAACTAACCCTTTAAGTCATCACCCTTCCTCTTAATTTCTCTCAACCAACTTCATTATTGTAGCTGATGAAGCACTGCAACATTATTTTACCATTCGGAGTACATTCTGTTAGCAGGTGTTAATAAAACAAAGACTTGCCATTTGAAATAAGAAATTTATTGCCCTTTAGGTTAGAAGAAGCATAATCTTTTATAAAACCTTTGGAATGATGATTCAAACCAGTCTGCAATAATTTCACCACAATACAATGTTTGTGAAAGTAAACAAAGATGTGTTTGTAATAAAACTCTTCTACATACAGTAGGCACTGGACTGGAGATGTTTTAATGGTGTAGCACTGAATAAAGCTTTTATATCTGCATTAGTTGATTATATCCCATATATCAGCCTATTCTGTATACAGTATGGTGTTTTATTATCTCTGTGTCTATGTATTAGAAGTATTCAATAGGATCATGTTGAGATTTGGACGTCTGGATCCCGTGCAGCTGGAGTTTTTCTCCAGCGTGAGGAAGCGGCTTATGAACCTTCAGATGCACAAATTCATCTCTTCCAACATTTACCTGAAGAGAGAGATGCGAAGCATGAAAAAAAAGCTTTTTACACATGCTTTGAACTTTCAGAAAGCAGATGGCAAGCTGTAACATATCAGTCCAAACAGCTGATAAAACCATCACAATCCAGTCCATCAGTTCATGTCTTGAGAAACCAAAAGCTGCGTGTTTGTAAGAAACAAATCCATCAAGACGTTTTTAACTTTAATTTCCAGCTCAAATATGAGTCATCTACTCATAATACTGCTGTCTCCAGTGGAAAAGTCTGAATCAGGAGAGAAATAAGCACCGTTGAAACACTTCTAAATAAATATATGGGATTTTCATGATAGAGGACAACAGGAAATTGACTTTTTCATTTCTTTCACGGACTGTATTTTGGACAGAAGCAATGGCTTTAAGTTAAAAACCCCTTAATGATGGATTTGTTTTTTACAAACATGCAACTTTTGGCTTCTCAAGACATTAACTGATGGACTGGAGCGGTGTGGATTATTATGATGTTTTTATCAGCTGTTTGGACTCTCATTCTGACGGCACCCATTCACTGCAGAGCATCCATTGATGAGACACTGATGCAATGCAACATTTCTCTAAATCTGATGAAGAAAAAAACTCATCCTAATCTTGGTTCTGAGGATGAGTAATAAATGTTTTAAATGTTTTTGCCTTAAGATAAGATCACATCCTGGTCTTCAGAGTTTACCTTGATGAAGTAGTTGGTTCCGGCCACAACCTGTACGGTAAAAGATTTGGCAATGAAAACGGCAAACTTCTTCCCTGCCTTCTCTTCAGCGTGATGTTTGACCTGAATCAAAAGACAGATTTCAGAATTAATGCAAACATGTTTAATTTAATTTAATCTGGTCCTAAAATGTGCTTCTTTTTCAGTAAACAATGTCATGTGTTTTGATCTCGACTGAAAAAACCGGTTTTGCAGTATGTGATTTTTCAAGTTTGATGGCTTACTACGACACACACATGAATGCTTCCTCAATAACGCGTGACGTGAAGAAGATGGGCTATTCCTCCTTTATTTCTAAATCAGTTAAACGGGTAAAAGTGTGCTATTTGCTTTGGGAAGCTGTTGCTGTGAACCCACATCATTCAGTCAAACAAACTCCCCATGCAACTGAAACAGATGATTGTTAGACTTCAAACACAAAACCAATCCCTCAGCGAGAGATAGCAGGAACATTAGGAGCAGCCAAATCTACAGTTCGGTGCTTTCTGAGAAAAGAAGATCTCAGTGGTGAGCTCAGAAACATAAAAAGGTCTGGACATAAAGAAAAACACCCTTTCATAATGTCCAACCAAGTGAAGAACACTTTTTAGGGGGTAGGCATGTCATTGTCAAGGAGAAGACTTCACGAGAGAAAATACAGAGGCTTCACCACAAGGTGCAAAGCCAGATTAGACTTGGCCAAAAGACATCTAAAAAAAGCCAGACTTCTTCTGGAAAAGGATTCTTTTGATTAATATCAACCTGTACCAGAATGATAGGAAGAAAAGAGTATGGAAAAGGCTAGGAACAGCTCATACAAAAACAGTCCAAATATAATATAGATGCACCTAACTCTATAAAGTAATACACTTTAGGCAAAATCAAACACTTAAAACACTTTTATCCAACATACATCATACAACAGAAGCAGTCAAAACTAACAATAGGGGAATAATATGTAAGTCTTGTTTAATCTAATGCAGTACACGTAGCAAGGGTGTTTTTTAAATAATAAATTAAAAGGATACAAGTGAATAGAATCAGGGAAAAAAATTCTAATAAAAATAAAACAAAAAAAATAGAGAATGGTAGTGTTAGAGGTTCTTTTTATTTATTAAATTTAAAAGAAGGCAAGAAGTAAGAATAGAAATAGAATAGAGAGTGGTAATGTTAGAGGGTCTTTTTTATAAATAAAATAAAACGTCAAAATAATAGAAAAATAATACAGAATGCTATTGTTATATGGGCTTTTTATAAATAAAATAAGTCAAAAGAATAGAAAAATAATACAGAATGCTAGTGTTAGAAGCTTTTTTTAAAGAAAACGATTAAGAAGAATAGAGAATGCTAGAATGCACAAGGATCATTTTTTTTATCCTAAACAAAAAGTAAACAAAAAGACAGAATAGACAGTTAGAGTTAGAGATCACATGAAGTTGGGAGAGATGTGTGTTACTCGTTTCTTGAAGAAGGGATTGAGTTGTGCAGCTCATTCAACCAGGAGGTAACATTTAATGTGAAAGTAATTGAAAGTGATTTTGTGCCTCTTTGGGATGCCACTATAATGCAACGTTCACTTGCAGAGCTAACTAATAAATAATGATCACAGCTTATAATAACTAATAAATATACAAACTAATAAATACACACCACTTGCATTCCTACATCAGCTGACTTACAGCATCAAAACACACTCAGAGGCTCCAGTCTCACCTCATCGCAGATCTTCTGCACCTCAGCAGTGGCTTGCTTCACCACGGATGGACCTCCAACCAGTGTCGCCATTACTGTAATGTTTCGCTGATCGGTGTCGAGATGTAGAAAAACTGTTTTTCACAGTCCAGTTTGAGAGTAATGTCACTGCTACAGTATTTATGTGGTTTACACCACTATGAGCCATCGGCGGAATGTACCATGTTGTCGGAAGAGGTGGGGGTTGATAAAAAAAAAAAAAAAAAATTCAACAACAATTTCACATGAGTTATGACTATAACAGTAATTATATATAACTAAATCTTGTATAAAAGGAATACGTGAAATACATTTATGTATCATGGCATCTGATATATCATGGTAATTTCCTCTTATATTTTGGTTTAGACCAACACAAATGTGAGGAGAAGTAAAATTGTGGGCGTGGCTTATCAGACCGGGCGTTCTCTCTGATTGGTGAACTCCGGTGGCATAAATAATAACTTTTTCTATTTTAATTACACACGATGTTTTCGATTTTTAACGGCTCTTAGAATTACTTTATTAAATTCTCAACGATTACATTATTGTCCAGATAGCTGCAGAAGCGTTAACATAAGCGACCCCGTCACGTGGTGTACGTTACTTTTCTCAGTGCTGATCTGAACGGACCGATCACAAGTGATTACTAGTGATTACTAGATAAATGTTTGATTTAATAAAAAATAAAACAATTAAACAAAAAACGTGTCTGGATAAGACATTGCTTATTCGTTTAGATTAACAAGTTTAAACGATTAAATTGAAACATCTCCAATAAAATAAAATAAAAATTATATATATATATATATATACACAATAAAACGCCCACAAAGAAAATCTGCTTATATGAGACATACGCGACCAGCGACACTCCTATACGTGTAATCGCCTCATTCATACGCTGGTAGTTAAACCAAACAAACTGCTTTAGATCAGTCATAGCTGCTTATTTTAGACTTAATCCTATCTTTACTCAAAAGCGCACGTATCTTATATAGAATTCGATAGAGATGAATAGACTGACGCATCTAGTGGCGCTGCTCCTTCTGTGTGTCTCAGCATTCAGAGCGGATCAATGCGATGATGGAGCTGACCGATGCAACAAATGGACCGAGACATCTCACAATCGACCTCTAAATACAGGTAAAGTATTGAGCTCGCACTGTCTGAAATGATGAAGATGTTAGAGAAATGTTTTTAAAAAAAATCGACTTTAATGTGTCAGATTTGTATTCCAGTGGCTGAATGTGGGAAAGTAACACTGTCATTCATAGTAAGCATGAGAGATTGCACGTATGGGTCAGTGACGCATGGGTCAGAGTTGCATCATCAGCGTTCCTTTTCCTTTGTCATAACCTGCCTGGTTATAATAAATCAAAGTCGGTTGAATAGCAGTCAGCTGTTACATTTAAGTTCACAATTAGATTATACTAGTTTACCTCAACCGTTTACTAAGGATGCAATGCTAGATTCTGTTCATTCTTTGGTGTAAAAAGCTCACATTAGCAATTAAATAAAAAATATTTTTGGTCCCCGATTTTTTTTAATGGTTGTCTAATGTATGAAGACTTTTTGGGTATAGTTTGTCACGGTTTACTTTATTTCAATATACTCACTATACTATATATAGTGTCCTGCACCCACTAGTAAAAAATAAATAAATAAATAAATAAATAAATAATAATAATCCAAAAAAAAAAAAAAAAAAAAAAAAAAAAAAATATATATATATATATATATATATATATATATATATATATATATATATATATATATATATATATATATATATATATAAATGAATATGTTTTAATTTGACTGTGAATTAATTCTTGTTAAAACTACAAAGTAATTTAGTCATGAGAAGTGAGTGGATTTCTGTCTTTCTTATATGTTCTTGACTAGCTAGTGATATTTAGCGTGTATTACTACATCTTATTCTTATCCTGCATTTATTTTTTTGTGAAAACACGAGTAAAAACCAACTTTCCCACTGAGTATATTAGTTTAGTTTAATTAATTACTGTGACAGACCCTTATGACGAATATTGATTCATACAGGTCACTAAATCAGCATGAACTGTGTTTGGGTGGGAGTCTAGATTCCCACGAGAATCTGCACTATGACACACATTAAGTAATACTTTTTTTTCTTAATTTTTCTTTCGGGATGATGCACTGTAAATCAGTTTTGGGGGGCAAAATAAACATAATATTTATTTAAATGTAAAAAATATATATTTTTCTATAGATGGCCCAATCCTGTCATTTATACTTTGATATGTCCTTTTATCTTAATTGTTTCATTGCAACTTATCGGTGAATTTTCATTCTTTTCTGAAGGATCATGTGACACTGAAGACTGGAGTAATGATGCTGAAAATTCAGCTTTGCATCACAGAAATAAATTACATTGTGCAATACATTTAAACAAAAAACAGTGCTTTTATTGTAATAATATTTCACAATATTAATGTTCTTACTGTGTTTTTATTCAAATAAATGCAGTCTCGGTGAGCAAAAGAGACTTTAAAAACATTAATCAAATTTACCAACCAAAAAAATCATTCACAAAAAAAAATCTACTAGGTTTGAAATCATAAAATAGTATTTATTTTAATTCTCAACACATCACTTGTGCTATTTTGGGGCCTCCTGTAGTTCTACTGATCTATATTTGTCCGTAATATCAGATATTAAATGCTAAAATATATTTAATAGATGGAATACACTAGTAAACACAGCTTTGCAGTATGAGTTAGCATCAGGATGGAGTCCGTGTTCACCTGTCGTGTGTTTCAGATGATGTTGTGACGTACGAGCAGCTGAAGGACATGATGTCCACCGGAAGCGTGCAGCTTTTCGATGTGCGTGAACCAGACGAACTGGAAGCAGGATTTATTCCAGGAGCCACTAACATTCCCTGTAAGTCACCAGCACACACAGATCAGCACAGACACACACACACACACAGACATGATGAGTTACCGTGTTTCTGCTCATGCAGTGGGAGACGTGGAGCAGGCCCTCAGACTGAACCCAGATCAGTTTAGAGAGCGCTACGGCGTCCCGAAGCCCGGTTTAGAGGACTCAGACTTTGTGCTGTACTGCCAGAGAGGCGTCCGCAGCCTCAGCGCGCTGGAGACCGCAAGAGATCTGGGATACAGCAAGTATATAAACACACACACACACTCATAGGTGTAATGGTTTTTATACTGTACAAACTGTATTTTCTGTAGTATCGCTCTACACCTAAACTTACCCCTGAAAGAAAAATTTATGCATTCAAAAAAATGTTGTATGTTTTTAAGCCTTCTGAGTAACTGAGACACAGGTAGTGTCCTCGTAGACCAACTTCATATTGTAATATCTGTGTCATACCCATGTCATTATACAGATTTGTGTCCTAGTGCACACACAGACACACACACACACACACACAGACACACACACACACACACACACACACACACACAGAGGTATTCATATCATTATGGGAACTCTCCATAGATGTGATGGTTCTTCTACTGTATGAACTATATTTTCTATCCCCTTACACTAGGAAACTATCTGCTATTATAGTAAAAAAAAAAAAAAATATATATATATATATATATATATATAAATGAAAATGAGAAACTAGCTGAAATAAAATATGTATATATATATATATATATATATGTATATATATATATATATATATATATATATATATATATATATATATATATATATATATAGATAGATAGATATATAGATAGATATAGATATAGATATTGTTTATTCTACTGTATTTCAAGTAGCAAGTCTTGCTTATGTTTTTTTTTTTTGCTAAACAAGTCTTTTTATAATTTAAAACACTTTTTTAACTTATTATTTTTATTATTTATTTATTTTCTTTTACCTGAAGTGGCATCAGTTATATTGCTGATCAGTTACATATATTATTAGTGTTTTGTTTTCCAGTAGTTGAAGGAGGCTTTGTTTCATACTCAGCACAATTATGATTTATGACATTTACATACACTGAATCTCAAAACAGTCGGCAAAATAAATTCACAAATAATTTTTTTGCTCTAAAATATTATATTGGCTTTTTTTCTTATAAAACCTCATGACAACTCATTTAATTTATGTTCTCAAGTAATGAAACTCATGGTGAGTGTGTTTGTCTCTCAGAGCCCGTCATTATTCTGGAGGATACAGCGAGTGGATTGAGCTGGAGCCTCAGTAAACCAAGCTTGTTTCCTCCTGGTGAAGGACCATGAAGATGTAGAATGAAATCTATACAGCGCTTGACTGTTAAAACGACAACACAGACCAAAAATGTGCTATTCATAATATCTCAGATGTATCTATATATTTTTGGTAAAGAAATAAAATAAATTAAAAATAAATAATGAATGTTGCATTGCAAATGTTTATGATAGTTTGGTTGTTTTTATGCCGTAGAATGATTTTGACATGATTTTGTCAGCACAAACTTCACAGCAATAGATCCAGCTAAAAATATTTTAAGCTATTTGCGGTAGATTTATGTTTTCCCAAATAGCTCAAACAAACAGTACAAAAAAGTTATTAAATTTATTCAATTCAATTCAAGTTTATTTGTATATAATACAAATCGTTACAAAGCAACTTTACAGAAAATTATGTTTCTACAATATTTAGTAATAGCTTATAAGTGGTGACTGTCAGTTTGTGCACGTATGACAGGATTTGTAGAAAAATTAATACAAGACGTAGTCAGCCAGATGATGAACATTATTATTATTATTAATAATTAATAATTATTATATGATGCAGTCACAGTTGTAGCAATATTTGTTAGTTCTGTTGTTGATTCAGGGTTAGCATCATCTGAGGTCCTCTGAGGGTCAGCATCATCTCTTCTCAGGTGTTCTGATCCAGACTGGAGCTTGTGTAAATCCTAGTTACGGCAAAACATAGAAACAAATAGAGACATCATTAGCATAGCTGCTGACCCAACAAAGTAAAATTAATTAGTTTAACCCAAGCTAAAGAATAAGAATGCGCATTTGATCAGATGCAACTACACTCACAATTTAAGAGATACATTATTCGTATGCTTGGCGAAAGAGATGCGTTTTTAATCTAGATTTAAACAGAGAGAGTGTGTCTGAACCCCGAACATTATCAGGAAGGCTATTCCAGAGTTTGGGAGCCAAATGTGAAAAAGCATCACTCTCCCTAAGGTCACAAAACGCTGGATTTGTGGTTGTTCCTAGGATAGCAAAGGAGGTAGAGCATTGTAGCGTGGTATAAGGCTAGTTAGGTACACAGGAGCTAAACCATTTAGGGCCTTATAAGTAATGATAATTTGTAACTGATACAGAGCTTAAAAGGTAACCAGTGCAGAGACCGTAAAATTGGAGTAATATTATCATATTTTCTTGACCTGGTAGGGACTCTAGCTGCTGTATTTTGGACTACCTGTAGCTTGTTTATTGAAGAAGCAGGACGACCACCTAGAAGTGCATTACAATAGTCTAGTCTAGAGGTCATGAATGCATGAACTAGCTTTTCACTAGCAGTCAACTAGCAGTTTTATGAATGTTAAATTGTGTTTTCTTTGTTTCTTTTTGGTTTGGCTATTCTCCTCTGCCTGTAGAAATACAATACATTCTACAGAAATATGGAATTACATTTGCTTCAATAAAAATGAACAAAACTTTATACAACTGAACGTAACTTTTTCAGGCATTATCAAAAATATGCCATTACAAAATTAGAAAAACACAATGAAAATAAAAAAAATTAACACAGTTGCACAAATTTAACAGGCTCTTTAAATATACTTAATTCTTTGTTAAAGGTCCCGTTTTTCCTGCTTTTTGAAGCTTTGATTGTGTTTACAGTGTGCAATATACAGTAACATGTGTTCATGTTTCGCGTGTAAAAAAAATAAATATATTTTTCACACAATTCACTTATCTGTATACCGATGTTTTCACTGTCATAAAAACGGCTGATGACTTCCTTGTTCTATAAAGTCCCTCCTTCAGAAATATGTTCTGATTGTGCCAGCAGTTCCTGTGTAGTGATTCGACAGCAGCTGAGTGCACACGGCCCTCCTGCAAACCCGATTGGGCTAGTTTTGGAGTAGTTTTGAGAAGCAAGTGGGCAGGATTTGTTTTGAAAACCTGGCAATCCTGAGCTGAAAGCATGTGCTGGAGATGTACTTATAAACACAGGAGCGTTTTTACTGACGAGATGAGCATGAACATCACATTCGTTTTTTTTGCACAGCCCTAACATCTAGTTAACAAAGCTAAACAGCGTTGCCATTTGAGTAATAAGTTACAGAAACTGTTAAACGCGCCAACTTAAATAATAAAATACACTTACCGGTTGTGGTCCATAAACAACACCTTATCCAGACAAAGAGGGAACTGCTCCATCTTTCAAGAATAATCTTTGTGCGAATTCGGCATTAAACTGATTAAGATTGAGGAAGCTGTCCTCAGCAAAATGTGCTGCACATAGTTTTACATGTGGATTATAACTTTCGGGAACCGAGTTAAACATAAATTGTAACCATTAATCTCCAAGTACAGTGTCCCTGGGAAACCCAAACAAAGATGATTGGACTCCGAGATGAAAATAACAGCGTTTCGACGACATTGGCGACAAACACAAACGCAACTCTTCCTCTTCTCCGTTGGAGCGCAACAAGACCACGCCCCATTTTTTGTGAATTCATGTGGGCGGAGGTTAGTCAAAAACTGTTTTAGTGACGTCATTCCTGCAGGAAGTAGAGGGCTGTAGTCCAAACGGGTTGTTTTTTGTAGGCGAATTAAATGTTAAATGAAATATGTTGCTTGGCATTGAACTTTGAGCTTTAGAATTTTACAGATATTATTTATACTTTAACAACAAGATTACACACTAACTAAAGTTTAAAACATGGGATCATGAAGAACGGGACCTTTAATGTTTTTCAAAGATTCTTTTTTATGTTATGTGTAATAAAGTAATGTTTACTTCAGATGTTATCTGCAGTGTTTACGGTCTTTTGGGACAGGATAAGCGATATATTTAAATCGTGTTGGTGGGTGTGTCTGCTGCGCACTGACGATACAGGTAACTGATCAAACACAAAAATGGCTTATTTCTTTATGAACAAAGTTATTCAGGAATTATTAAACGAACGTATTAGTATCAGAAATGGATTTAAATATATTACAATGAATTATACAATTATGTTGTTAATATTTCTCTATAATGAAAAAAAAAAGTACTATCTTGGAAATAAAGCTTTGTATTTATTTCTTAAATCCGTACTGTATATAGTCAGTTTTTCTCTGAATAAATTCAGATTTCAGAACGAACACTTTGTAGTTTGTTACATGTGTTGAGGTCGTGTCCGTCATGTTTATCATGTTCATGATGCTCTATACTGTAATGAACGTAGCTTTTTAATAAGTAGGGGAAATTCCCGACATTTAAAAAATAACCGTTTACATGCCTAGGGTGTTAGCATTGTAATAATGTACACTGATACTTCATATTTATAAACACTGACTTGTTAGGTGATGTTTTCTCATTAAAATCATACAAATTCCTATTAATTCAATGGAACTTTTTCGCACACTAGGGATTACCAATATGGCGGCGCGACGGCTTCACTTTAATGACGTCATGAGCAATCCAGTTCTATATTATAGATCAGTGGTTTAGACACAAACTTCTCATGGGGGCGGGGTTAATGGTGATCTACTCTGATTGGATAGTGAGCTTTTGATGGACAGGTGCTCTCTGACTGGGAAGTACAGATGCCATTCAGTGGTGCGCATATTTGAAAGCTCTCACAGTGCTTTGTGTGACTAAATATGTAAATAATTTTTGACATTTGATTGTCTCAGTCTGTAAAGATGAGCTCTTGTCCTGTAAAGTAACCTTTACAGCCTTTACATCTTTACAGACTGAGATGATCGAAGGTCAAATATTATTTACATATTTAGTAATACAAGGCACGACGTATTGCATACATATCACTGAGAGAGCTTTTTTTTTACTTTTTCTTTTTTTATTAATGCAGAGAACAAAAACACACAACAGAATAAACATACATCACAAAATATCAACCACAAAAAACAAAACAAAAACAATTAAGAATAAAATAGATGTTTAAATAGATTTTACTCTTTCACTTTAAAGAGCGTATTTGGTGTTTTGAAGCCTTGGGAGTGAGAGCCGGGACTCCAGGGAGTCTGTTGATTGGCTCCCTGTTTATTGTTATGAATGGGTTTTCTGTGAAATACTCTTTGAATAGAGATTTGACCTTTCATTCGGAACAAAAACTAAAGAAAAGAGGGCCAAAATCTAAACAAAATCACACAATTACACAAGATTAAAGGCAGAGCAAATTCTAACAGTCCTTTCAGCTTTCTTATTAGTAGATACTGAGATTAAATTCAAATAGTTTTCCATTTCTTTTAGAAAAAAAGAGAAGACAGGTTTACAGTTGAAGAATTTTCATTTGTGAATGTGAAATTTGTTTAGGAATAAATTAAAATTATTAACAAATTACTATGATATTTTCGTTTGTGGGGTCAGAGTTATAATACCCAAATATAATGTTTTTCATATGTACTGAGAAGCCTGACAATATCTTACACTTGACAAACTCACCAATATCATCCCAAAGTTTCTGAGTATAGTGACCAAAATAAGTGTACAGTTTCTTCAGAACTCAAACAAAAAGTGCATGTAAGATCAATGTCCGATTTAAATCTTTGTATAAACCTTTTTACAGGGTAGAACCTGTTTATGAGCATTCAGAATCCACGATAAGCGAAAACAAATCTTTGAAAAACATTAACAAAGAATGAAGCATATTTGAAGAGCCTGTTAAATTTGTGCAACTGGGTTAATTTTTTTTATTTTCATTGTGTTTTTCTTCTTTTGAAATGGCTTATGTTTGATATTTTCTGAAAAAGTTCAGTTCAGTTTTATAAAGTTACGTTCATTATTATTGAACCAAATGTAATTCCATACAGAAACGCCCACTTTTGGTATGTCTTAAAATTTATTTATTTTTCTAGCATTTAAACTTAGACCATATTATTAGATATACATATAAATGACAGCATAATTATTTTTCTTTTGAGCTTTTTTGTGCAATTATTTAAAGACCACATGTTCCAGTTTTTGTCACTAGTGTTACCTTCTTTATCAATATGAAAATATTTTATGAAATATTTTTTCTCCATTTTTTTTTCACCACATGTAGTCAAGAATTACAGAAAAATAATGAAAATGCAAGAAATAAAGAGATTGTTTTATTTATTTAATGTGAAAGAAAAAAAAAACAGTACAGTAACACCATTGACACAATGAATTACCAGTGACATAAATAAGAGTTGATATACTGATCTTCACTGGTGAAGATGCACTAATTAGGGATGCACGATCATGATTTTTAATGGCCGATTCCGATACTGATTTTTTTCTTTCTTTGAGCAACAAACAAGAAAGAAGGAAAGTGTGCATAAACAATGTTTATTTGGTATTTAATAGGCCAAACTGGCTTTTGGCTATTGAAATCAATGACTGTAACCATCTGAAATTAACAGCAGTAACTGCACAGTAATTAGCCTACATTCAATACAAACATAGATGGTACAGACCATCAGCATTTAGCTTTTGTTTTTGAATTGGGTTGAAACTACATACAACTGGCCTGAAATTAAAAGATTAACTGTAACCATGTGAAATTAAAGGCAATAACTGTATAGTTCTACAGTCCAAACACCACAATCAACACACATTCAATAAGAGGTTTCTTAATCATCCAGTATTTTAGTTTTTAAATTTGGTTTTAAATTTAAAACAAGGTCTTTACCAGTGAGACTAAATAAAAGTATGCTATATAAATACATTATTCCAAAATGTTAAAATCAAATAATGTTGGTGTGAAGAAAACAAAGATGCAAAGTGTTTCATTCATCCAATAATAATAATAAAAAAAATATTCTAATCTATAATTTTTTACTTGAGCCAATGAAAAATAAATAACTATTGTCTCAAAAGTACTATTAAAGAGAAGTTTGAAAGGATTCACATCGACCATGCCTGATTCTCTAACCGGAATGTCCATATTTGTCCGCCAGTAGAACTGAAACTTTAACAAGGTTGACAGAGGTGGTACCCTGTAAAGGACCCGAGTGTATTTTGCTGGGGTACGTCTGCATCTTGCGATGGTCTTTAGCACTAACAGTTACTAAACAATCAACTAGGTAGAGCGCAGCTTACCTTTGTCCGGATTACTGTATAGTGTTTGCCGGTGTTGTGCCCAATTTATGATCTGCAACTCCTGAACCCATCCATCTGTGAACTGTACATGAGACTCCAATGACTTATAGCTTCGGAACTATTCTGAAGTGTAGGCGCTCACAAAATAAACAAGGTAGCTGAAGATATCTGTAATGCAAAAGTGCGGCAGCAATTCGTTGTCGGTACTCCACTCTTTGTTGGGAATTTCATATGGATCCAAACCGTTAATAGTGCCGATTTTGTCCACATACCGGTCTCTGGCATCCCTATTTAGCGTATCCCTATGAATCCCACAACCTTTTTGCAATTTTAACATCTTTTTTCTTTCTCCCAACTCTGCTTCTTCTCATTCAACTTGCTGTATGTTTACATTCGCGAAGCTATCAACATGGCTGCTACGTCCCAGAATGCAACGCGGCGCCCAAGCCCTATTAATGCAATTTTCACCTACTCTTTTATGAATACTTAGGATTCAAACACTTATTCGCTCGCCTACTGCTTTTTGCCTACTACTGTACATAGTAGGTAAGTAGGCCTATGCCATTATTTTATATATTTGTACAACACACCGACATATGTAGCATGAATATGTAGTTATAGCGATGTTGTTTTTAAAATATCAAATCAGGTAATTTTTGAGGATTAGTGTTCAATTACCGTTATTTTAAAAACTTATTTCAGGCTAACGTTAAGTTGTATATATTTTACATATTTTTCTTTTTTTCACTGATCTCATGTTAACCAATGTCATATGGATGATTTTCAGAGACAGGCTGGTGACAGTTGATTTTCAGCTTGCACTGCACTATACTGTTAGCAGCAGTAATTAGCATGTTAAGTAAATGTAAAATGAAGCTTATTCTTTACAAGTCTTACAATTACATATATTAATATAATTATGTACTTATTCATATACACAATATATTCAGGCATACTCGTATACAAACATGTACACTGCCATTCAAAAGTAATGATGCTGAAAATTCAGTTTGGCATCACATGAGTATATTAAAATTTAAATTAAAATGTATCCATTTAGCAGACGCTTTTATCCAAAGCGACTTACAGTGTATTCAGGCTATCAATTTTTACCTATCATATTACATTTTAAAATAGAAAACAGTTATTTTAAATTGTAATTATATATTACGAGATTACTTTTTCTTTGTATTTTTATTGAAATAAATGCAATTAACTATTTACAGCTATTCATGAATACATTTCTAATAAATTTAATAGCATGCCAAGCATTTTGTCTGTGTCTTTTCTTTCATGTTGTCCTTGCATAGTATCCACCATGGTTTGCTGTGCTGCATGGGGATGCTCCACTCGGTCAGAGAAAGGTGTGTGAATGTATGGCTTCCCCGCTGACATGGAGAGGAGAAAATAATGGTTGGATCAAGTCAGCAGCAGCAATCTAAATATAAATAAAAATTACAACAACAACAAAAAATTGTTAGGTAATTACACTTAAATTTATATAAACCCAGGGAGCTGAGACATTGCAGGGCGTCATCAGTGTTACCTATAACTGCATTTAATATGTGGGTAGACAAAGGCACATTTTGAGGAAAACCAATTTATCATAACCAAAAAATTAAAGAGTAGGCTGAGACCAGATGCTATTCCGACAATCTTGGTGGTCAAAAAGAGTGTTGCCCCTGCTCCATGATGCACCCCTAGACCTGTAAACATACAGCAAATCGCTGCTGATTACAGCCATATTATTTCAGGTGATACATATATAATAAGTACAAACTCGTACTAGTTGAAGTAATGTTTCTAATTTTGAAGTGATGTGATATTTTCAATATTTAAAATTAGCAATTCCATGTATTCTGCCTCTATCAGTTTCAAAGGTTGTGTAAAAAAAAGAATGAGGACACTTAGAGAAGGGATAGTGACAGTGAAGAAATAGAGGACATGGCTAGAGAGGAGAGACAGGGACAGGTGACACTACTTAGTCAGCCAGCAGCAAGTCAGCATTCCAGTGAACCAATCAGCCAGTTACTGGGGTCTATTAAAAAAATTAAAGAGACAAGAAAAAATATAAAAAAATGCAAAGGCAACACTAAGAAAAATAAAGAATGAAAATACAGCTATCAAAAAAAGGGTCCCCTCAACACTCCTGCATCATCACTGATGCTCCATCACAGAACAGTCCAGTGGCACCACTAATCCTCCACCCACCAGCACCCACAGAATGTTACAGTATGTTACTTTTATACACTAACAAGTTTAAGTATATAATACAGTATTATTATATAATATAGACAGGTAATAGTCAATTAATCACAATGACTAAAAACACTCCACCCATGTTTTTGCAAACTCAGTTCACTCTAAATTTATATCAATAGGGTGCATTTTATTATTAAGGAATTTAATTATTTAATACGTGCAATAAGGAACAAACTTTATAACCTTATTTTACCTCTTTTCTCATTTCACACGCGGTAAAACGTTATATTGAACTAATAGGCTATGTAACGTTAGCTAACTTTCCCCACCCTGCAAAAAAAAAAAGAAAAAAAAAAAAAAAAATGTTTAGACTCCTTTTCTCTAATATCTAATCCAAACACTCATTTAATGAGTAATAATCTATTAAAAAGTTTTAACTTACAGTTTATTGTTATTTAGATGTACTTATAATATACAATCGTATTATTTGAACGTCTTACCTTTTAAAAGTGCGTCGCAAACGGTTTGTTCTGCTGCATCTCTACGGCGCAGCATTGGTTTGCTGTTACTTCCGGGAACTATTTAGAGGCTCCATGAGCCGCCATTGCTGTAAAAAAAGCATTCCATTGGAGTCAATGGAGTTGTCGCAACTCTCTCTATATGGCTCTGTGCTGGCCTAGAGTAGTCTCTCCATAGACACAATCACATGTGGCAAATCCAGTAAAAGAATGCAATTTTAAATAAAAACAGAATGATGTGGATTCATTGTTACGGTTTATTGGTCATTTTATTCAATGATAAAGCAATTTGACTCAGCAGTTTCTCAAACACAATAATATCAAAATAATTATACAATTTGAGTACAATTTAGCCTTCTGTATTGTGCTGAGATTGTCATTTCAATGAGCTTACAGGTTTTAAAAGACAGAAGTCTTTTTTTTTTTTTTTTACAAGTAAATTTAAGACAAGATGAACTGTATTATTCACAAATAAATGTTTTATTATCCAAGCATGTTACATCATTCCAGTTTTTCAGGTTGGAGTTTGGATTCATTATAACACAGTCTTCATTTCCACTGTTATTCGGCTCACCTTCCATCCAAAACCTAAATAAAATGTATTAGATTTTCAGTTATTCACAACCCCAAATTCATAAGTCAACAATACAATAGTAAACTAAAGCAGTACAAGCAAGAGTGTAAGTAAAAGAACAGAGAAATAAAAGAGAAGAAAAACTTTGTTTTAATAAAATATTTATGGCAAGAGTCTTTGATTGTGGTTGAACTTGTGTCTTCAGCTGTTTGCTGAAGGTTGTAATGGGTGCATTAAAGAAAGTGGGTTTTGTTGGAAACTTTTATTAAAAACTTTGTAAAACACAGAAAAGGGAAGCTCAGGGTTTTTGGTTCCAATAAAAGACAATTCTAAACCTCTCTGTAAGTTACCATAGTATCTTACTCTGTAAACCTTACCTGGGGCCTTAGATTCCCCATTCGATCTCTCCAAGCATGTAGACGTGTCCACAGTCTTAATAATAGGGAACCTACTTATTCATCTCTATGGCTGTACCGGCATGAGTGGTCACGTGACATGGATTTTAGGTTGTGTAGTGCAAACGCAGATCGTTTCTGAAAAGCAGCGGAAATGCCAGTGTAGACAAGGATCATTTTCATTCTAAAATGCGGTTTCAAAATGAAAACGCACTAAACAGGGCATTAAGACAAAACTTGAGAAGAATTCAAATTTTTGTAGAAGTCTTCTTAAAAAAATCATTGTAAATAACTTCTTAAATTAAGGCAAGCTCCAGTGTCAGGACTATGGACTTGTCTGTGTGTGTTTTTGCCCCTGTGACCCAGTTTCTGTCTCCCATGGTTTGTTAATGAATGTCTATTTCTTCCCCATGTGTTCCATGTCCCCGTTAATTTAATCATTCCATACACCTGCATTTCCCCTATTTTCCTGTCTTTATAACCCTAGTCCTATCAGTTCAGTTTTGTTGGGTCTACCAGTTATGTACATGTCTCTTTCTACTGTTCCCCATGCTGGATTTACCCCTGTGTTGATTAATAAAGACTCTTTCAATTATCTATGGCTCCATGTTCCTTCTGGCAGCGACACCCAGACTAAATCCCAGAAAGTATGAATTATGTAATGAATTTATTGGGTGATCTCAAATAAATTGTTATACTTAAAAATTACTTTAACACATAATAGCACTTTTAATAGGGATGTGCATGAATTTTCTGAGGTGACAACGAAGACTGATAATCATAGGTGGAGTTTCACTTTTGTGCTACAGCAGATGCGATGTAGCAGTCGATTCTGTTCCCCTCGGAATGTCTGTTTCCCTTTACGCAAACATACTACAATTCTTGCGTAGTTGCTGAGTTACTATACGTACGATCAGAACTAGCGTGTGCAAGAAGCGTGACTGGATGTACGGCAAGTCAAATACTTCAAAATACCGTCCTAAATCTTAAACTTGAAAATAAATTTAAGACGAGAGGTTTTTCAACTTGAAATGTAAAAACATCAGACAAAAATAATGGAACAACTGCAAGATGAATAATTAAAAAAAAGAACATAAACTGGAGTGTGAGAATCATTTTACTATGCTGCAGTGCAGCAAGAAATTTGTCCCTTTTTGCTTTCCTTAAATCCAGGTGTGTTTGGTGCATTTGCATGCGGGTATGTTGCCAAATCCGATTCTTTTTCAATATAGTAATTCAAAATAATTAATTCTAAACTTACTCATTATATCCACAAAAATTATAAGATAGGACAAATAAAATTAGAAAATATGAATTCTGGATTTATTTTTATTTTTCAAAGCACAAGGCAGTGCCCCCCTTAGCCCCCCCAAACTCCGCCCATGCTGATAATGTAAACCATGATCGGTTATGATTAGCCTACTGTATGTGTGATGCTTTTTTGGTGACTCAAAACTTAGTAGCAACTCTTAAACGAGTCAGATTGGGAACTTTAATCGTACACTTCTCATTTTAGCTTATACATTACGACAATCTTTGGCAGTATTCACCCCACGTGAATGCGCAGGACACGCTTGCTGTAGCGGCCCGGACACTGGAAGCGTTCACTCAGACAAGAGCACAAAAACACAGCACAAAAATGACTGAAACCTATCACCGTAACAATTTTAGAAGTAACCATTCAAAAACACGGTGCTTTAAACATGAAACTGAGTGAGAATCAAACTTACCACGCAAACTATTTCATGACAACCCCCCCCCCCCCTCGCTGATGATCCAATGTCCCTCCAGTAGAGCTGCTCTGACGCCGACTCTGGTTTAGCTGCAAATATAGCCAGGCAGGTGTATGAGTGCTAGATCACGTCTCTTTTAGTGCGAAAAATGAATGTAATTTTCACAAAATAAAATGTTATAGTAGCTATTTAACTTTTCCTCTCCATCTTCAAATGATGATTCTGAGAGAAAACGCACCGTTGTCTGTTTGCTAAAACCACAAACGCTACTTTCATGCATCTGATTATTGGATAAACATCACGCTCTTATTTCAAGGTCATTGTTAATTCTGTGGTTATTTTAAAGGGGGGGGGGGTGAAATGCTATTTCATGCTTACTGAGTTTTTTTACTAAAGAGTTGGATTCCCAAGCTAAACATGGACAAAGTTTCAAAAATTAAGTTGTACGTTTGAAGGAGTATTTTTGTTCGAAAAATACCTCTTCCGGTTTGTCACAAGTTTCGGAAAGTTTTTTCAGAGTATGGCTCTGTGTGACGTTAGATGGAGCGGAATTTCCTTATATGGGTCCTGAGGCACTTCTCCTGGAAGAGCGCGCGCTCCCGTATAGCAGAGCACTGAGAGCACAACAGACTTCACTGAACAGAGCGAGAGCGAATTGTCACAAAAGGAGTGTGTTTTTGGTTGCCAGGGCAAGACAACCCTGCACAGATTACCAAAAGAGAAACAGCATTAAGGGACCAGTGGATGGAGTTTATTTTTACAGAGCATCAACGGAGTTGTGCAAGTGTTTGTGTTTGTTCCCTGCATTTCGAAGATTCTTGTTTTACAAACAAGGCCCAGGTTGACGCTGGATTTGCACATCATTTATTTCTTAAGGATGATGCAATCCCAACGAAAAGGGTCACGATCGTGTGTTGGAACCGCAGGCGGTGAGTAAAACTGCTTCAAATATCTCTGTGTTGTTAACTTAGCTATCGGCGCGTAAGCACATCAAGTAAACAACATGCGATGTTGTCATCAAACTGCACTTTCCACATGTACAGCTTAAAAAAAAAAAAAAAAAAAAAAAAAAGACGACATAAAGTGGAACTTAGTCATTATTCAAAACCGCTAAGCAAATATATACAGTTTCAGTACATACATAGAGACGTCGTTGCTGATGCTGCTCTTGTTAAATTTCAGCCTCTGGATCTGATTCTGGATCATAAATATACGCTGAATCTGACTGTTAGCCATGGTTTGTTTTGGTTGGTTTTGTCCTCACGGTAATTTTTTTTTTTTTATTCAGTTCCATCACACAAATGATTAATGTGAACAGAAAAACATTGCACATCTCAAAGCATGCAAAATAACTGCAGCAACAACAAAAATTACAATTGAATACAAACGTACATATAAACAAAGACAAATAAAAATAAGAATACAAAAAAAGATACAAATTAAATAAAAATAAAATAAAAACTGCATTAGGGCAATTACATAAATTTGAAAAGCTTTAGAATTAGTATTGTTTTTAAAAGATTCTTGTTTTGTGATCTTATATTAGAGAGGGTTTCAAAATATATTTTAAGATCAGTGTTACAAAATGTAATATATGATGGTTTCTTTTGAAATACTTTTGACTTATGAATATAAAACTTTGCTAAGATAATTAACAGATTAATAATATACATATGTTTATCAGAAATAAATGGGTTTTGATAACAAAGTAAAATATCGTGAGGTTCTAAATTAAGGACTTTGTTTATTTTTTTTGTTATGTCTATTTTAAAGTCAACCCAAAAAGAAATAGACCAAGGGCAATAGAAGAATAAATGTTCAATATCCTCAACAGATACATTACAAAAGGTACACTTATCACAAACACTATATCTGCTAACAACTGCATTTACAGGATAACATCTGTGAATAATTTTGTAAAGTACTTCTTTTACTTTATTAGAAATTACATATTTATATGGCAGCATCCAAATGTTGCGCCAAGATATACAGTGAGGTTTAAGCCATTTTGATTTACATGCAGGACTGGATCCAACATTAAGGGAGTTTCTTATAAAACTATTATTAAAACGCTTGTCAATTCACGAGTTCACATCTACGTATATTAATACCGTAAGTTTATGCGTATTTGGCGTGCTGTCCGGGTGGAGGGCTCCGAGCTCGGGATGTGGCCCGAACCCAGAGTACTCCCCCCGGTTGTGGTAAGAGTAGATGGATCTATAAGTGAGGAGAAATGGGGTGGAGGAGGGATGCTGAAAACTGTCAATGAACAGAGATAGGTTCTGCTGTTATTTATACCTTGTCATGAGTTGATTACTGATTGGTCTCCACTTGTGTTAATCAGGTTAATGAACTGCGACTGTTCCTCCCGAACTTTGTTATAAAACAGCATAAATAGAGAGACCATTTACAAAAAGTTGGAGATTTTGTTGGCTTGTATTATTGATATTAACATCGGAGGATTTGGTTAAAATTAGTATGCCATTAGGAATAGCCTTGATTACTTTGTTAAATTCTTTTTCACTTACAAAAAAGCCATATCTTGTAATAAAATTAGGATAAGTGTAAAAGTGCCCATTAATGTCAATAAGCTGGTTTACAATTAATATGTTATGCCGAACCCAATTCTGCATATATAATGACTTGTTACTATGAGTGATATTACCATTGTTCCAAATAAAACACCTACTAGGAGAAAAATTATGTTTGTACAAAAGTGACCAGTAAAGCAATGCTTGTTTGTGATAATTGGCCAAGGCAATGGGGAGTTTACCAGTTATATAAGGGCACTGCAGCAAAAAATTTAATCCCCCAAGTTTTTCAAATAAATAATATGGGACAATGTTGAAAATACTTGTCTGATTTTTTTAAAAGTTTTTAAGCCAGTTAATTTTTACAATTTGGTTGAAAATTGTTAAATTAAGAACATTTAACCCACCATCAGATAGTTTATTAATAAGGACACTTTTTTTTACTTTATGAGGCTTGTTTCTCCAGATGAAATTAAAGAGAATTTTATCCATTTGTGAGCATATAACCTTTGGGGCATTAAGTGAAGAAAGGAGGTATGCTGCTCTCGAAAGACCTTCTGCTTTACTTAATAAAATTCTTCCCTGAATAGAAAGATCTCTTGCCAACCATGAACTATACCTCTTTTGCATTTTTTCGATAACGGGTATAAAGTTTGAGTTGACCATTGCATCAGTATTTTTTGAGATTTTGATACCCAAATAGTTTACCATGCTCTTAACAGGAATATTACAGTGGATAGGTTGTTATTTTTGAGCTGTAGGATCTCACATTTAGATAGATTTAAATTCAATCCAGAGAATTTTGAAAAATTATTAATGATATTCAAAGCCAGAGGTACCTCAGAACTATCAATAAGAAAAACTGTTGTGTCATCAGCAAGTTGCGATATTTTGATTTGTCTTTCATTAACTGTAATACCTTTGAAAGAATGTTGATTTATCATATTACTTAAAACTTGAGCTACAACCAAGAAAAGGAATGCAGAAATTGGACAACCCTGTCGGATACCTCGGTTTATTTCAAATCTAGGAGATGTTCCATTGGCAAGTTTAATAGAACTATTGCTACCACAGTACATAGTTCTTACACTTTTTATGAAATATTGTCCAAAACCAAAGAATTTTAACAAATCCAAAATAAATGTATGGCTTACAGTATATCAAAAGCTTTTCTAAAATCGAGAAAAAGTATTAAATGGTCTCCATTTAATAAATTACTATACTGCACTAAATCAATAACTAAACGAATATTAGAGGAAATGTGACGACCTTTCATGAATCCACACTGAGTTTCATCAATAATCTCATTTAATGCATTTTTCATACGTTTTGCAAAAATGGATGCCATTATCTTATAATCATTATTTAATAATGAGATAGGACGCCAATTTTCTAATAAAAGGATATCTTTTTGATGCTTAGGGATCAAGGTGATAACACCTTGTTTAAGTGATGTAGGCAAGGATTCCTTGTCGATGGCCTCTTCATATACTGCTAACAGGAATTTAGATATATCATTTATAAAAACTCTATAAAATTCTGATGTAAGCCCATCGTTTCCAGGGGATTTGTTGTTTTTAAGAGCTTTTATACAAAATTCTATTTCATTTAGAGAAAGGTCTTGAGAACACTCTGTTTTACTTTCTAAAGACAATGTTTTTGGACTTATAATTGTTTTAAAAAGAATTGCATTGTCTTGATCCTCTCCTAAAGAATAAATATCTGTGTAATATTTAGAGACAAATTCAGAAATCATGCCTTGGTCCTCAGTAACAGTACTGTTAATTTTTTATTTTTTATTAAGTTTATTTCTGCATTCCTTTTCTCAAGACTAAAAAAGTATTTGCTGTTTCTTTCACCTTCTTCCATCCATTTCCTTCTAGATCTTACAAAGGCGCCTCTGGCTTTTTCTTGATAAATAGAGTCTAATTCTTTCTGTAAATTTTCTAAATCATCACTATATGATGGGTGGGTAGGTGACTGAGTTAAATTTGAAATCTCTTTTATTATGTCTTGAATACGTGTGCTTTTTTTCATGGCCAACTTTTCCCCAAATTGAATGCTAAATTTTCTTATTTCAAACTTTAGCAGTTCCCAAACTGTGCCATATTCCTTTCTGATTTGTGCCTGTGTCCAGTATTTATTTATTAATGTTTGGATATGCTCCACATAATCTTGATGGTGCAAAAAGGAATTATTTAATTTCCAATAGCCTGCATTTCTACAATTAGCCTACATTGGACAACTTCAAATTTAATGTTTAAAGTTAAGACTCTGTGATCAGTGAGAATAGCAGGGGATATTTTAGTTTGCAAAACATTTTGTTCTAATTCTGAGGAATTTAGCCAAAAGTCAATTCTCGATTGCTGAGTCATTTACTTATTGCTCCATGTAAATTGTCTAACAAAGGGATTTCTATATCTCCATATGTCTATGAGAGCTAAATTATTGCAAAAATTCTGGAGGTTGATATTTTTATTAAAGACTCTTGGGGGGAATCTATCTAGAGCATTGTCATGAACCATATTAAAATCTCCACCAATAATTACCTTTGCCCTTGGAAATTTAGTTGAGAGAATATTTACATTTTCTTCTATAGTGTCCAACAGATTTTGATTCAGAACACAAGAATTATATCCATATAGGTTACATAATATAAACATATTACTGCCGATTTCAATAACTAAAATTACCCAATGACCTTTGACATCACACTGGTTATAAAGAATTGCCCCTCTAAATTTGCCTTTCTCAGGTTCAATAAATTATAACTAGCCTACAATTTAAAATTTACATTTTAGCATAGGTTATGAACAACAGCAATAAAAAAGAACTTCGTTGACTTAAATTTAAGCAAAACTAAATAAAGATATTTGTATGTAGGCATGACTCTAAACGGTCTGTTAGTTCATCCGCATTGTTCAGTTGATCTTTTGGCCTTCCACGTCCAGCTTGATCTCTATGCCTTCAATGAAAGCTTTGGATCCGATATAGTAAGCTTTCTTGTTGTCTTCACGTGCTTTCTTCACATGTGGCCACAGAAGCGATCGCTTGTCCTTTTCTTCTTTGGTCAAATCCTCTACGAAGCGAAGCTTGCGTTGTTTCAGCAATTCGCTGTTTTTGGCATTCCTCCATACGGCATCTCGCACAGATCGCAACGCGAACAGAATAATAACGGCACGAATCCTACCTGGCTGCGGTTTGCCGAGCCTATGAGCAATGTCAATGACATCAAATCCCTTCCGGCAAGATTCTGGAGAAACGGCGTTGCAAATTTCAAGGACTTTCGCTTTTATGTCTTCGTTTGGTTGTTCAGAAAGACCATAGAGGCGCAGGCTCCAGCGTCTTTTGTAGCGTTCAGCATCAGCAATTCACTCTTCCAGAGTGATAAGCGATTTCTGTTGCTGTGCAATCTTCTCAGCGATTTTAGTTTTGTCATTTTTAAGATCTTGAATCTCCACGTACATGTGATTTAAAGATGTTTTGAGATCCTCAATTGAGTTTGAGTTGGTAGTTATCATTTTCTCGAGCGAGTCTGCCCTTTGATTAATTTTCAGGGTAAGGGTAGTGATAATATTTTCCTGTAACTCAGACAGGGAAGGCTCACCTTTGTTTCTCTTCGGCATGGGGCTACTTAGTGGAGTGTCAGGAGCTGGAGGAAGAATTATTGGTAGGTCACCTGAAGACGAATCAGTAGGCGGTGAGTCTGTGGCAGAAGATGAGTAAACGTGATTTAATATCAATTTCTTTTGTTTATCTTTGGCGCTCATCGTTGACTTGTTGGCAAGGCCGTTATGGCTGTCTCTTACACAGCGGATATTAAGTGCTTCTTACTGAATGAAATGGAACGATTATTAGACAATATTGCGAAATTGTTTCAAGATTTCTTTCTTTTAAATAAAATAGACTACAAAATGTTTTTCTAAGAGGATAGAAGCCAAAACCCCACAGAGCGTTTCAACATATGTCTGTGTCGGTCGCCATCTTGTTTCGACCCCCCTGTCCTCACGGTAATGTCACAGCTTCCAAACGCTCTCAATGCAAAAGCCTACTGGCGCTCGTGATTCTTTAGCTCCGCCCACACGTCACGCCTCCAGCCACTCGTGTTTTTCCGGGAAAAATCGGTACAGACTATCTTTCTCTTATGAATATAATAAAACTAAAGACTTTTAGGAGTTATGAAGGATGCAGTACTACTCTATAGGTACTCAAGATTAACAGGATATTTAGTGAAAACGAGCATTTAACCCCCCCCCCCCCCTTAACAGTTTACTTTCAGTTCAACAACATTGTTAAAACACATTTATCATTCAACGGAACTGTGTGTATGATTTAGACACTTACATTTCTGCTCCATCCATGCACTAAATACACAGCGTTCGACTGCTCAGGCCGTCGGTAAGATGCAGAGAGCCATTGACAAACTACAGAATAGAATACAGCTACTTAACTTTAGTATTACTGGACACGAGTCCTAAGGAGGGATCACACATCAGCTGCGCAGAGACGAACGGAGCACGAGCGCAATACTGTGACGGTCTCGAGCGGTAATAGAGGAGCACGAACACAGTTCAAGGTCTCCATTAATCCGTGCTTGTAGTAATTTAATGTGTATATATTTTGAAAGCATCGAATTGCTATATGCTAGATTCTTAGCGTTTTAAATTGATTACTGTCCGAAATAGGCAATTAACGATAAAAAAAAAAAAAAAAAAAAAAAATGTTTCAAGTCAGGGTTTGTAATCGATGCGTCAATAAAAAGAATCGTTACACCCCTAGGTCGAAGCATTAAAATAAGAATAAAATAGACTAAAACATATACTCAGTGGTTTCTGTGTGTGTTTTAGCACTTTACCCTTCATTTAGTGGTGAATTATCCACCCATTTCATGTTTCCCTCTTTCTCTTTGTCAGACAATCCAATCCACACAGACACACCCAACTTCTGGATAAATGAAGACACGGTTTTCTGTGTGTGAATGCAAACATGAATTAGTGTGAATCCTCTCATTCATGAGCAGACGCTCACATCTATCATATAAATCTACTCTCACAAACCTACCTGCTTCACTTCACTGCTGATAATGACCAGATCAAAACCATGTTTCCTGCAAAACTGTCTGCTGCCAATCCAGTTATTAATTTCAGTGGAGATGAAAAATCCATCTGAAGCACACAGGTTTCCAAACAGAAACATACATTTTATCAGCTACAGAAAAGATAAAGAAAACAAGGTAAAAGATCACTAACACTTGAACACTTGACTTACGAATGGATTCATAAGCTTTCTTAATTAGTTCACCATCGCAATCTTTTCTTTCTAACTCCAGCCTCTTTGTTTCTAATTCAGTGTAATTGCTTTGTAAGCAGTACATAGTTTGGTTGAATCCTTCAGCTGTGTTCTTGTAACTCTTTATCTCATCTCTTTCTGCTGTGATCATGAAGTGTTGCAGAATGATGGTGATCAACAGCAGAAGACAACCAAGCCCGAGACTCATTGTGATCACCATCAAACATCTGCTTCCTCCTGCCAAACACACAAATATCAAATAACAATTCATTACATATTATTAGACATAACATCTCAAATCAACCTTTGTAAGTAACCAACATAGTAAAATATTAAAACAAGAGCATCTGCTAAAAACAATTTACAGGAAAATAATTGTAACACATCATATATAAGCAAAACTTATATGATAAAATAATAATTAAATTAATCTCAAACACTATCGACACCATTTGTACTTCAAACGAAACTTTCTGCTTACTGCGCTTTTGAGCTTTTCCTTCTTCCATGCTATGACTCTCTGTTTGAAGTCCAGATGTATTATTAATATTTCTGGGTATATTAGAGGTGTCTGACTGCAAACAATTCACGTCTTGCAATGTGTCTTCAAAGATGAGTTGTGGTTACTTGTGTCGCACACAGTTTTTATTTTAAAGAAGTTCCTAACAAGGAAGTGGTTTCTAATTCAGCAACAGAAAAAGATTAATTTTCATTCCCACGTTGAAACTCTCTAAATTGTATATTCAGGACTCAACAATAAGTCTTGACATGTGCTTATCATTTGGACAAGTACCGGTAAACCAGTCATTAATTTGTCCAAACAAAAAAAGAAAAAGGGATTTTAAAAAAGAAAAAGAAAAAGGGTTTAAAAAAATTCACTAGGGATGAAACAGAAACTACATCTGAAGTGGCATTTCAGACGCACACTGTTTCATGAAGCTTGGCATGAATGCATTTACTTTGCAAAATTACTTCATAAATGGTGTTATGGGTTTAATGAGCCAATTCATTCAAAAACACTGAAACACATTAAGGACTTGTGGTTGTGTAGCACTTTGTACAAAAAGGGTTTGTTTAATTTTCATTGCAATTAAAGTTAAATTAATGTTTTATTTTTTATTTTATTTTATTTTATTTGTATACAAGTTGATACATTACGTTGTTTTTAGAAATTCAATTAATTAGATATGTTTATGATTAAACCATTAAAATGGAATGCAATTTTTTTTATAGAAAGCACAGAATTTGTGCCCTAATAATGTACTTTTTTTTTTGTTACACTTAAACCAGTTTCATGATTTTAAATTTAATATAACCATCCAGAAAAATTCAAACAGAAAAAATAAATAATAATAATTCAGAAAAATTAAAGCGGTCATATGATGCAATTTCAGTTTTTCCTTTCTCTTTGGAGTGTTACAAGCTCTTTGTACAGGGAGAAGATCTGTAAAGTTGCAAAGACTAAAGTCTCAAATCCAAAGAGATAACTTTAAGATTGCTTACAACAGAATAGTAACGCATTTTATTGATGACTGTTTCGTGAACCTAGGAGAGGAGGTCATTCTGACTTTGCTACGACAATGTGGCACTTCTGAATCAGCTACTGGAAGAATATTTTGTTATTGATTTAAATATTTGCTTTTTAATATTCAAATGCAGAGTTTTGCCAATAGTATCTGAGCATCGCGTGTGTGTATGTGAGAGAGAGAGAGAGAGAGAGAGAGAGAGACAGGGTCACACAGTGTTGTCAGCTGTCTTAATCATCTGTGGTTTGTGCACTGCAAACACATACAAGCTTCATCACTGCGTCTGCAACCCATTCTCACTACCAGGGCGTCAAAAACCGAATAATTGTCAAGCGCCTCTTGCGTCACTTTTATGATGCCAAATGTGCCTCTCGTATTTCTGTATTTGGCCTAGTGTTCGAGTGAGCATGATGACCACAAGTGTGTGTCGAACTTTTCATGACCTGATGACTGTGTTTCCCAATCCTGATCCTGGAGAAACCCAGCACTGCACGGTTTTGGTGTCTCTCTTATCTGACAAACACACTTTTGAGGTCTTGGAGTCTTCACTGATGAGCTGATGAGTTGAATCAGGTGTGTTTGATCAGGGAGACATCTCAAATGTGCAGTGTTGGGGTTCTCCAGGACCACTATTGGGAGCCACTGCCTTATGGGACACACTTAAGTGTTTACAGAGATTTTTAATAGCTAGTTATTATTATCAATATTTCTCATACTGTACATTATAAAGCTTTCTGTGACCTCTTGTGAGATCTCTGCAAAAAGTCTGACGATTTATTCCAAAACATGATACATGATCCGGAGCAGTATTGGAGAGGTTTAGTGTGTGTTAATGACGCTGCGCTTTGGCATTATTAAGACTGGGAACAGTCTTGTGCACACACTCTCAAGTGGCCAAGACTGCAAGTGTGGGTATCTGGACAGGGTCAAAGTCTTAAAAATGATCCCTAAACACAGTCGCACATCACCGTCTTAATTATTCAGTTTAACACATGATATTGTACAAGCCCCAGGACGGTCTCATCTGACACTATCAAAAGAACTCATATGACTATAGCTTGCTATTAATTACTTGCTTTCAATAATGGATGCATTTAGGGTTGCCACCTGTCCCGGTTTTACCGGGATTGTCCTTTTTAATAACCTGTCCCGGGAAATGTCTCCACTTTCCCAGGACACTGAATGTTCCAGTTTATGAAAGGCTACGTGAATATGTATGTTCAATTTACTATGCTCAGTTAAAATTCTGGTTAAGCATGAAGGCAAAACTGCTTTGGATGACCGTGCTAAAACGAAGAAACATCAGAGTTGCGTTCAACTAACCAGACAAACAAAGGCAATTTCATCAATCATGATTACAAAAAACTCAGAGGACAAAATTACTGTCGCCGAATTAACAGCTATCTATCACGGTGTGCGACATGGCCATACCTGTCAACTGACTGTGGGAACAAGGTCAGTGCAAAAATATTCAGCGACTCTGCAACTAAAATGTCTTGTGGCAGAACTAAAAGTTAGGCCTTAGTGGAAAATGTATTGGCACCATTAAGTCAGCAAAGATTAGCAGCAGAGTTGCAGAAAGCGCACTATTTTGCAGTATGTTCTGATGCATCCAATTCTGGGCACACAAAATTGTTTCCCTACACAGTCCAGTATTTTTGTGCATCCGAGGGTGTGAAGTATGGATTGTTAGACTTTTACGACGACTCCAAAAAAAATCTAGTGAAGCCATATTCAAACAAATATCGTCTATTACTGAGAACATTGGACTTTCAGTCAGCCAGATCAGTGCATATGCTGCAGACAACGCATTAGTTAATTATGGTCAGCACAAATCAGTTTTTCAGAAACTCAGAGAAGCTAACCCACAAATTGTGAAGGGAAATTGCAAGTGTCACATAATAAACAACACTGTCAAAGCAGCTAATCGTGTCTTTAGTGCTGGAGGTGTGACGTGGAGGCCTTTGTGCTGAAGGTGTACAACAAACACTGAGGAGCCTTTTACCCCAGCGACAGGAACAGTTCAGGAGCCTGGTGGACAGATTTTTTGAGAAGGCAGTGCTGTATCTTGAGGATAAATTTGACTTCAATGACCAGGTTCTTGCACACATTGGCTGTTTCAGCCTTCATGAAGGACAATCACTCCAGTGGTCAGAGTTGGAAGTTTTAGTGAAAAAACTGGCCCTGGATGTTGAAGAAGACAATCTGTATGGAGATGTAGTTATTCTAAATGAGGTCTTACACACCATTCCAACAGACCTTACTCCAGACAGAAAGTGGGCCTATTTTTTTTAGCTTTTGTCAGTAATGCCTATGCAGAAAAAGTGTTCAGTCATATGGAGGATGTTTGGTCCGATAAAAGAAACAGACTGTCAGTTTCAATGTTGAAGTCTGGGCTTCAGGTCAGATTGAATTTCAAATTGTCATGCACTGAATTCAAGACATTCATTAAAGAACAGAAACCACTGATAGCTGCAGCAAAGGGAAACACCAAGTATAGACAGAAGACTAGGTAAGCTAAGGCCTATTTATGTATGTATGTATCTGATTGAGACATACTAAATAAAAGTGGCTATATATGTGGTTATATATGTGGCTATATATGTTCTTATTTCTTTAGCAAAGAGGAAGCAAAGAGGAAGCAAAGAGGAAGCAAAGAGGAAGCAAAAGCAAGCACAAGCACCAGTATCTAAGCAGTTGGGTAAGCTGTAAGTTAAGTAAGATAAGTGAGAATACTTGAAATGTTTAAAATATTCATGAGTCATGACTATGCACAAAGGCCAATTTTGTCTTGTGGGTCTAATGTCTAATGGACATTTTCACTTGTGAGCAAAGCGGTCGGTCCGGTTTTTGATGCCCTGGGAATGAGAATGGGTTGGTTGGGTCTGTCACGCAACTCTGTTCCTCTTTTCTATTAATTTTCTTTACATTTATTTTGAAAGATGAAACTGTAAATGATGTAGACTGATGTACAGAGTACATGATATATATAGGGGTGGGCGATATTGACAAAAATGTATATCTCAATATTTTTTTCAATATCGATATTCAGACGAATTTTAAAGAAATGTGTGCAAATTGGCAAAGAAGGTCCAGTTGGTCTTTTGACTTGCTGCATTTTACCTGTTATTGTATGGAATTACTAGTAAATAAAGATATGAGACATTGATTTAAACATGAACCAAGTTACTGTCCTAAAATTTATTTTAATAGAAGAACAGTGCTTTTTCAGTATAATATGTGTACGTGATAAATTAACTGTGCTTTGCAAACAGTACTCTATTAGTAATAGACTTACAACATGACTACCTCTTTTAAAAAAGTTGTGTTTTGCAAAATGTAAACATTAGAACATAGCACAATATATTTTTTTGCACATTATATTAATATAATAGATGAGGATAAAAAAAAGACAAAAGGAAAAAAAAAAAAATAACAGACTCTGCTCTGCAGTACGGTTCAGAGGTTCTGCTGGACCACAGATCGGAGGACGTTGCATAATAGGTGACATTCTGCAATTTATGGGACAGCGTTTGTCGACAAGACTTGAACAGTTTTGGTAGAGCTGTTTCACTGAAATATCTCCTTGAAGGCAGATTATATCTGGGATCTAAAGTCTGTAACATTTCTTGAAACCCATCCTTCTCGAGTGATTGAATTGGCAACATAGACCTTGCAACAAAAAATTTTTGTCATATGGTGTTTTCTTCTAAGGTCTAAGGTCTGTTGTGTCTTCTTTTTTTTGTACCGTGTTTGTAGCAGCAGTGCTGTTTTGTTCAGCACGAAGATAAGACATCACAAAATCACTGTAAGAGCTTTACATGAAAACAAACAAAACATAATATAAATAAACCATGAAACAAACATACATCAAATCACATACAAACTAATACCCATTACTACATTACAAAAAAACAAGAAATCCAAAACAATACAGATAGGTCAATATTACCTTATTCTCCACGTTAACCAGGAGCTAAATCCTTGAAGTTCTCTTTAACAGTATGCCTCTGGATGAATCAACCATGTGCTCCGTAGCTGCGCTCCTTACTACAATGCTTTGAGCTTTTGACCTCATTACCACAAATGTACAAACTAATAAAAATAAAAAAATCCAACGATTTAACAATACACATTAAAAATAGACAACATTATAAATCATTTAAATATGAAAAATTGAAAGTAAACCATATAAAAGCACATAACCAAATCCTTAACAGCTTTTCGTACTCTTCAAACTGTGTTTGGTGCGTTGTACGGAGATGATGGAAGAGGTTGGTTGTGGCGCTCTGCTATACGGCGATCTGCATGCGACAAATTCTACAGCTGGGCGACTTTTGTAGCTCGTCTTTTTTTGTCTAAACCAAACCATCTCCAGGCTAAAGGAGCTGTCCCACGTTTCGTGGATAGCTCTTCTGGCACTGGTTTTGAAGATGACTGTGTATTTTTGATTTCTTTGCTCATTTTTGTATTATTACGCTCGAAGCTAGATAACAAGTGACTGATACTTACTGAGTTACTGAGTAACATACGCACGGCACACTGTAATGACTTAAGACATCAGATTTTAAACTGTGAGTACTGTCAATTTACTACCACGTGGAAAGATTGGTAAACTGTGCGCAGTTTTACAAAACTGCACACATGGTACAGTTTATTTATTTTTCTCCCCCCTGAGCTTCAGGACAATGACCACAAGAGGGAGTTAAACCACCTTTTAACATTGTAAAACTGATTTGCGGTTCAATATCAACCAATAAAATTCCATGTACGATGTCGCGTTTTCATGGGTCAATCGTTGAAGCCTATTTCTGATTGGTTGTGGAGCAGAGAGATTTGCGCTTGTGTATTATATTCATGTACTTTCGTGCTACAATAATGCACTCTCGACATTTGACAGGGAAATAATGCCATACTTTAATACTAAGCAACAGTGTGTATGTTTATCGTTTTAAATGGTGCTCACTCATTTCTGTGAAGGACCCCAAATAGAGGACTCATGCGCAGTTACTTTTCCACACAGGCACACTTCATGTTTGACTAATTAAAGATAGTCTTCCTTCAGAAATACAGTGATATATCAACGAAGACTTTTGGAAAATCGGTCAGTTTTGATATTGTGATGTATTTGAATGCTAAACTATAATTAGAGTGGACTGGTATAATGCCTTTAACTGACCAGTGTAACCTTCACAGAAAAACACTCAGTGGAAGAAACAATTCTACATAAGTCAACCCCAAATTATTAGAGAACATTAGCCCACAGATACATAAGGAAATTGTCTGAATATATGTATATATATGTATATGTATAGAAAGTGAAGTGACATTCAGCCAAGTATGGTGACCCATACTCAGAATTTGTGCTCTGCATTTAACCCATCCGAAATGCACACACACAGAGCAGTGAACACACACACACACACTGTGAGTACACACCCGGAGCAGTGGGCAGCCATTTATGCTGCGGCGCCCGGGGAGCAGTTGGGGGTTCGATGCCTTGCTCAAGGACACCTAAGTCGTGGTATTGAAGGTGGAGAGAGAGCTGTTCATGCACTCCCCCCACCCACAATTCCGTCCGGCCCGAGACTAGAACCCACAACCCTTCAATTGGGAGTCCAACCCTCTAACCATTATGCCACAACTTCCCTCAAAATATATACACACACACACACACACACACACACACACACACACACACACACACACACACACACACACACACACACACACACACACACACACACACACACACACACACACACATATATAATATATATACATATTAGGGCCGGGACTTTAACGCGTTAATTGAGATTAATTAATTACACAAAAAATAACGCGTTAAGTAAGATTAATTAATTACAGAAAAAAAATTCCCGCATTTTTAATAACTTATTTTTGCACACCGGAACGTTTCTCACTGGATGAGTTTCGGCGGGACCGATTATACTGGAGCACCAACTAGCGTTCGCTTCGCATATCACTGCAGCACATCGAGCCTCAAGTATCACCTCAACGCAAAACATATAGCAGCTAGCGTGGACTTTACACTTTATGTTGAACTATGTATTATTTTGTTGGTGCAACAGTTTATGTTGAACTCTTTATTGTTTTGGCCAAGGTTATTGAGAGTTGGACTTAGTATGTTATGGCCTCTTAAGCAACAGAGAGATGTTTTCTAATAGTCAGTGTTTCCAATGTTCTGAATGTAGTTGACAGTATTGTGTATTACTTAAAAAAAAAAAAAAAAAAAAAAAACACACTTTACAGAAGGTTCCAGCACCTATAAGCTTCCTGAATTTCTGAAATGTACTATTTCTAAATTGTTTCTAAATATGCTATTGCTACACTTCATGGCAAAAATAGCACTGGTCTGCTAGACAAAAATAAACAATAGTTTGTTGCTTAAGCTTATGTATTCAGTCATTATTCAATGGTATACTATAAATCCATGTGAAAAAAAATTACTTCTCACTGTTCTCAGGTCAAATATTTATCTGCGATTTAAATGCGATTAATTTCGATTAATTAATTACAAAGCCTCTAATTAATTAGATTAATTTTTTTAATCGAGTCCCGGCCCTAATACATATATACATACATATATATATATATATACATACATATATACATACATACATATATATATATATATATATATATATATATATATATATATATATTAGTACAGACCAAAAGTGTGGACATGCCTTCTCATTCAAAGAGTTTTCTTTCTTTTCATTGACTATGAAAATTGTAGAGTCACACTGAAGGCATCAAGGACTATTTGACCAAGAAGGAGAGTGATAGGGTGCTGAGATAATTTGTAAATCCTCCAGCGAGTTGGCCTCCCTGCTTGTGCTCGTCTGGAAGAAGAGCAGAGATCTATGCATTTGTTTCAACTTTCGGTGTCTGAATGCCCGCACTAATAAAGACGCACATCCCTTGCCATACCAGGCATATTGTCTAGCATCGCTTGGTGGCAATTCCATATTCAGTGCTATGGATATTACCTTTATACTATAGAGATGGCTGAGGACGATAAAAACTTTACTGCATTCACAACACCCATGGGACACTATGAATTTAACAGGCTCCCTCAAGGATTGTGTAATAGTCCTGCAAGTTTCATGCATCTCATGATGGGCATATTCGGAGACCAGAACTTTCTGACAATACTTTGCTACCTAGACAACCTCCTAGTGTTTGCACCAAATGAAAATGGAGCATTGAAGAGGCTCGAGTTGGTGTAAAAAAAAAAAAAAAAGTTAAAGTCCTTTGAGAAATATTATCTGGAAAATTATTTCATATTAAAGGGTTAGTTCATCCAAAAATGGAGTTATGGAATTAATAACTCACCCTTATGCTGTTCCAAACCAGTAAGACCTCCTTTTATCTTCTGAACACAGTTTAAGATATTTTAGATTTAGTCTGAGGTCTCAGTCACTCCATTGAAGCTGTGTGTACGGTCTACTGTCCATGTCCAGAAAGGTAAGAAAAACATCATCAAAGTAGTCCATGTGACATCAGAGGGTCAGTTAAAATATTCTGAAGCATCGAAAATACATTTTGGTCCAAAAATAGCAAAAACGACGACTTTATTCAACATTGTCTTCTCTTCCGTGTCTGTTGTGTGAGAGAGTTCAAATCAAAGCAGCTGGAGATCCGGTTCCTAAACGAATCATTCAGTTCACCAAATCGAACTGAATCGTTTTAAACGGTTCGCATCTCTAATACGCATTAATCTACAAATGACGTAAGCTGTTCACTTTTTTAATGTGGCTGACACTCCCTCTGAGTTCAAACAAACCAATATCCCGGAGTAATTCATGCACTCAAACAGTACACTACACTGACTGAACTGCTGTGATGAACACCGAGCCGAGCCAGATAACGAACAATAGACTGACTCGTTCACGAGTGAAGAACCGGTTGCATCGGTGTTCGGATCACCAGTTTTTTCTGACAGTTCGATTCAATAAACCGGTTGAAAAAAACGGTTCACCGGTTCTTTTGCGCTTGACGTAATGGCGTCATTTGCGTTGATTGTCCTTGATTAAAGCCTTCGGTTTACCCGCGCCCATAACACTAGCACAGAATCAGTTCAGTTCAGACGCTCTGTGTGTCGTTCTGGTTCACGCTGAATCACACATGCGCAGTATCATCAGCTTCTCGGTTCAAGAATCGGACACGTCTGACAGAAACGGCTCTTCACTCGTGAACGAGTCAGTCGTTCGTTATCTGGCTCGGCTCGGTGTTCATCTTCAGTTCTCTCTTCACAGCAGTTCAGTCAGTGTACTGTTTGAGTAAATGAATTACTCCGGGATATTGGTTTGTTTGAACTCAGAGGGAGTGTCGGACACATTAAAAAGTTAACAGCTTACGTCATTTATGGATGAAAGCGTATTGGAGACGTGAACCGTTTAAAACGATTCAGTTTGATTTGGTGAACTGAATGATTCATTCGTGAACCGGATATCCTGACTGCTTTGATTTGATTTGAAATCTCTCTCACAACAGACACGGAAGAGAAGACGATGCTGAATAAAGTCGTCGTTTTTGCTATTTTTGGACCAAAATGTATTTTCGACACTTCAAAAAATTCCAACTGACCCTCTGATGTCACATGGACTACTTGGATGATGTTTTTTTTACCTTTCTGGACATGGACAGTATACCGTACACACAGCTTCAATGGAGGGACTGAGAGCTCTCGGACTAAATCTAAAATATCTTAAAGGGGGGTGAAATGCTCTTTTCACTCAATCTCCTGTTAATCTTGAGTACCTATAGAGTAGTACTGCATCCTTCATAACTCCAAAAAGTCTTTATTTTTATTATATTTATAAGAGAAAGATAGTCTGTAGCGATTTTTCCCGGAAAAACACGAGCGCCTAGAGGCGTGACGTGTGGGCGGAGCTAAAGAATCACGAGCGCAAGTAGGCTTTTGAGTTGAGAGCATGTGGAAGCTGTGACACAGATCCAGAGGCTGAAATTGAACAAGAGCAGCATCAGAAACGATGTCTCTATGTGGTATGTACTGAAACTGTATATATTTGCTTAGCGGTTTTGGAAAATGACTAAGTTCCACTTTATGTCGTCTTTTTTTTTTTTTTTTTTTTTTAAGCTGTACATGTGGAAAGTGCAGGTTGATGACAACATCGCATGTTGTTTACTTGATGTGCTTACGCGCTGATAGCTAAGTTAACAACACAGAGATATTTGAAGCAGTTTTACTCACCGCCTGCGGTTCCAACACACGATCGTGACCCTTTTTGTTGGGATTGCATCATCCTTAAGAAATAAACGATGTGCAAATCCAGCGTCAACCTGGGCCTTGTTTGTAAAACAAGCATCTTCGAAATGCAGGGAACAAACACAAACACTTGCACAACTCCGTTGATGCTCTGTAAAAATAAACTCCATCCACTGGTCCCTTAATGCTGTTTCTCTTTTGGTAATCTGTGCAGGGTTGTCTTGCCCTGGCAACCAAAAACACACTTCTTTTGTGACATTTCGTGACGCTCTCGCTCTGATCAGGCTGTGCTCAGCCTCTCAGTGCTCTGCTATAAGGGAGCGCGCGCTTAGGACCCATATAAGGAAATTCCGCTCCATCTAACGTCACACAGAGCCATACTCGAAAAAAACTTTCCGAAACTTGTGACAAACCGGAAGAGGTTTTTTTGGAACAAAAATACTCCTTCAAACGTACAACTTAATTTTTGAAACTTTGTCCATGTTTAGCATGGGAATCCAACTCTTTAACAGTGTAAAAAACTCAGTATGCATGAAATAGCATTTCACCCCCCCTTTAAACTGTGTTCTGAAGATAAAATGAGGTCTTACATGTTTGGAACAGCATAAGGGTGAGTTATTAATGACATAATTTTCATTTTTGGATGAACTAACCCTTTAAGTAACTTTTTTTCTACCCACTTGCATAAAATAAAACATTGAATTCAGATTTATCTGTCATGAATATAATTCCAAAGCAACTTGAAATTATATTTAGAACTGCAATGCAGTCAACAGACATGAAACAAACTGTCATGCAGATCTTTCAACCAATTTTAAGAGTGCATTGCATTAATATTACTACATTTCTATATAAATTAAACTTATTTTGGTGGGGTGAGGACCTACAGTACCTACATGACAAATTTGTAAATAAAGACTTCTACAGTGATACTCATTTGAAGTTCATGGAGCATTTAGGATTTAATATAGATGTTCTTTTAGCTGTTAGGTGCTTTAACAGAGTGCACTAAACACCAATATATCCAAATCCTTCTTATTCTCAGCCTCCTAATGACAGATAACTGCCTACAGAAATCAAATGAAACCTGAAAATGAAGAACAGTGTGTTCACTGGAGTTTAATGTTTGTACAGCCCTTTAGCTGAAAAAAAAAAAAAAACAGCAGTGTGCCACGACGGCAAACAAGAAATAATTTAGCATCATATTTACATGGCAACATAACAAGAGTTCATTCACAGTTCCAGCACAAACGAACATAACATAGATGCAGTGCGGCTGTACATGTGTGTGTTTCATCTTCAACAAAAACTGTGGCCTGTTTAAAGCTGAATTCATATACAGAGAGGCAAAACTGATGCAAGATAAATAATACTCTCAACAAAGACTAGTAATCACTATCAAGAGTGATGGAAAAAGTCTTCGGATGGAAAAAGTTGCATGAAGAAACTTTTTTTTATTTTTTTTCCTTTCGTGTTCCACAGACGATAAATCATCAAACGGGTTTAAACGACATGAGAGCGAGTAAATAATGACAAATTCTTTGATTCGCTGATCTTCAAAATCAATATTCTTTCAGTTCCATGTCATTGCATATATTCAAGCATTCAGCAGCATTGATCCATGCAACAACAGGATAAACCTCATAACAGTTTCACACCAAAGATCAAAAGACAAACAAAAAGGAATTATGTTTTGCATAAAGAAAATTGAACCCATTCTTATGTATTTGTTTAAAGCTTGTGACATTACTTTCAAGTGCATTTTAAGCAGTTTAATTGTATTAAAATATAAAAAGTGCATTAATAAAAAACTAAACAGTCATGCATAAATTAAAGGAAGTTCAATAAATATGGCTATGAAATATGAATACTGAAAATATAAATAATGGGATAATATTTGTATTACACCAATGAGAATTTGAGGGTTAAATGTGTTTAATTGTCATGAAAATAATATCAAAAACACTAAAAATCCTAAAAACAGGCTTAATTTTCTTTAAGCAAAATATTATTGAACTAATTTTGTTCTAATCATTTTGGGGTAAGATGTGAAATGGCATCGAAAATGTCAAAAAAGCAGTGTTTTTGTGAGATGGGCTGAATGGAAATAAGCCTGTGTTTTAAAAATGCTATTGTCTCATTAATGTACAAAGGACACTATCAGATGTGACTAACACAAACATTTTGCTTTTGCACAACATGTTTCAGCTGGTTTAAGTTGTGAAAAAACCTTCATTTGACAGGAAAGGCCTAATAATCTGTTAATACTTAAAGCCCAAAACAAGCTTTCATCAGTATAAAACCACTAAAACAGAAATCCCTGATGTTAGCGAGTCACACAAACCTCCTTCAAGCAGCATCATCGCATCATAACATTAACCAGAGATAAAAATCACCGTATGATTAGTCTGTAACTAACCGGCTCTTAACCAGTGAGTCTCATTAGCTGGTTTAGGTCTTCATCGGTGGTTTGTTTTGTTACAGCTCTCTGTAGGAGCAAATGCACGTCCGTTTGGCTTTTTATTATTATATGCTACAGGCTGCATGATTTCTCTTTCACATTGAAACTCACTTATATCAGCACAAAAATCCCATCTCGAGCTTCTGATGTCCTTCAATGTACTTCACTGAAGCCACACAAACACCTTGAGATGCAAAAGTCTCCACTGTGAAGACATGATGGAGCTGTAAGGGTCCAGATTCACCTGTCTTCCCACTGTACCACATACTAGTGTGCACACCTCCACGTCCGGCTCTGAAACACATCCTGATGTTAGATGTGTCCGTGGGGCTCGTGGAGGGTCAGCGGATCAGAGCGAGTCCTTTTTGCTCTTTCTTCGTCCTTTTGCTGAACCAAACACGTTCTTCTCGATCTCTGTAGGCCTTCGGCACTTTATAAATGTCTTCAGAGTTACACAAGTCTGTTTACTCAAACGTCATGAGATTCGCTGGTATCTACGAGAGCAGAAAGAGTAGTTCTCAGTAGCTGAACAATGACACAACGTGCTGCATTTTTAAAAAAAATATTAAATACATATCAGGTAATATAAACCTATGCACTAACATTCAAAAGTCTGGGTAAGATTTTTGTGTCTTCTGCTCACCAAGACTGCATTTATTTGATTAAAAATACAGTAAAAACAGCAATATTGTGAAATATTATTTCAATTTAAAATAACTGGGTTCTATGTGAATATATTATAAAATGTAATTTATTTCTATGATCAAAGCTGTATTTTCAGCATCATTCCTCCAGTCTTCAGTGTCACATGATCTTCAGAAATCATAATAATATGCTGATTTGCTGCTCAATAAACTTTATTTCTGATTATTATCAATGTTGAAAACAGTTATGCTGCTTCATATATTTATGTGGATTCTTTTATGAACAGAAAGTTGAAAATAACAGCATTTATATGAAATGGAATCTTTTGAAACATTATTAATGTATTTACTCATTTTAATGCATCCTCTTTGAATAAAAGCATTAATTTCCTTTTTTAAAAAACACAACAAAAATCTTACAGACTTTTGAACAATGGTGTATTTATATTGTGCACGTACATATGTATATAAATAAATCTAAAACACATATTCAAACAATAAAATATTAAAACATTACCCTAAGTGTTCATAACGTTATACCATTTTTGCATTGATTCCAGACTTACAGCATCATTCATTGGTTATGAATACAATACGGGTGTCATTATTGTGAAAATAAATATTTAGTTCATGCTCTCCCGTCCTATCAGAAGCTAAGTGTGTGGAAACAAGTGAATCAGTGATGATTGATACCTGAGGTCTTCTCCTGCGACAGGTCTCGTCCAGGTGTCTGTGCCACATGATCGCAGTGAACCGATCACTCGTCTGAAACTTGTAAACGTTCCCTGAGAAACACAGGCATGTGGATACAATCATATAAGAATGAATAGATTTGTCATGTAAAAGCACTACAGGTTTACCTTTGTCAGGATGGCTGAGCTGAAAGATGTTGGGTTGAGTCGGATCATCCGGCAGCACCACCATCCAGCCCACAACACACACTTTCTTACACGCCGAAGACTTGTACTGTGTGTTACACACAGTGAGATTACAGCAAAGGTCAAATTACTCGTTTTTCATCTTAAAAAATTAAATATGTCTCCATTAATGTTGCCATTTTTTATTTATTTACAATAAACTTGAATAAAGTGTATTTATTTGTAATAAAAGTACAGAACTGCAGTGAGATTCATTGCATCACTCACATGTTTCCGTTCTGTGGCTCGCAGGGCTTTGGATTCGTGGAATAAGAGAGTGGAACCAGAAAGTGTGATCCAATAGCGCGTCCACGAGGAGAGCTGACAACAAAACACCACACGACACACAAACATGATGCAAACTCAACTCAGATCCACATGCACTAAACTGGGAAACACTCGCACTATATAAAGATCCAGGGAAATTACTGTAGCTCAAACAAGAGAACGTGGTGCAAACATCAATGTTCAAGCAGGGAATGCATGCACTGATCAAACGTTTACCTTTGGATAGAAGCATCTGCTAAATGCATAAATGTAAATATAAAGAAATCCTGGTATTTACATTAATTTTGTATTTTTTTGTTTTGTTTTAGATGAGGAATGATCTTTTTTAGATGTTTTGTGTTTGTTCGTGTTGACCACTAGATGGAGTCCTGAGTCAAATATTCTGTTCATTCAAAGCCACAGGGGACACACACCAGATTTTTATTAAAAGTTGTTTGTTCAGGATGCTTTTAATATCTCTTGAATGTCATGAAACCTTTACCAAATATTTAAAATATATTCTGGGCCTCTTATAAACATGCAATCTTCAAGCTGACATCTATAGTACAGTTTCTGGAGCCGTGAAAGTCATGCATGCATCAATTCAAAGCAAATGCATATATTTATATACTGAACATTGGCAAATATTTAAACATTTTTGTTCCCTTCCTGTTCACCTTGGGTTTCCTGCCCTCCTTCAGCAGGGTTTTCCTCTTCAGCGGTCCCTGCATCGTGACTCCTCCTGACTCTCCATGAGCCAGACTGGACTCTGCTACTGACGGACTGCACAGAGGGAATCACATTAGCCCAACACCTCCTCAAAAACAACAGCAGCCCGTGTGTGTGTATGTGTGTGTGTGTGTGTGTGTGTGCTGTTGCTTCTCATAGCATGTAATGAGGCCTCAGAGAGCAGATGTTCCTGCTCACATCTGCTGAGGATGTGATGGAGCTGCTGGAGAGCTCATGCTGAGGTGAAGTGTGAGTCTGAGAGAGTAAAGAGAGCGCTGATGCAGGACAGAAAGGTTCCCTTCACCCAGAAAACACCCGAACACATCGTCTCTGCTTAGAAACCTATGTAGGATGCATTTTCATATGCACACTCTCAATATAAAGACAAATGTAAACTGTATAATAATACAGCCTTTAAAATATTCTATTCGTGCCAAATTCCTCAAGTGTGTTACTCCACATTAGACGTTAAAATGTTTAGAAGATCATTTAAAATCTGACGTTCCAGTTAAAACCTGCACTATCAATCAAATCCATTGTTTTAATACATTATGAATGGCTAGAAAATCAATCATTTTTTATTATACCATCATTATATAATCAATGTTACTCTGTCGAGTCTCCTCATGTATGTCACGCATTGTTTTCATCTTCATTCAACTACACAACACAATCAAAGACCCTTTGAATAAAAGCCTTAAAAATCATCTTTTTCAATCTTCCAGAGGCCACAGACACCATATGATTTTAAAGGCAGTTTTACATTTGTATGTATAAAGAACTCATTTATAAAGTTAAAAAAAATATTATTATAAATATGTGTATTTGGAAAATAGACTATAATCCTGTACTGCATTATTTAAATAAAGTTTTTTTTTATTTTTTACAATTTTTATATTTATATTTTGATTTAAAATCTCTTTCTTAATATTTTTTAATCTGCTTTAAAATCTGATTTAATTATATTACATTATATAGTTTTTCCTACTCACTTTAGTTCTGTACAGTTTAGATGCATTTAAATCATTTTTTCCATTTTTTTTATTTTTAATCAAATTCACTCATTCATCTAATTCATTAATTTTTTTAATCTATTTTTTATGATATATATATTTGAACCTAATTCTTATTATTTATTTTAATCTCATTCATTTCTTTATTTTAATTTCACCTAATTGTTATAAATGTATTTATTTATTTATTTTTTAATAAATAATTTGGTGTGTAATCTTTCATTTTTATTTATTTTTATATTTGTATTATTTGTTTACTTCAACCTAATTGTGATTGTTATTGTTTATTTTAAACAGTTTCCTCATTTAATATCTTTTTTTTTTTTTAATGTTTCTACAGAGCCTCAGTTTGAAAAGCCCTGTGCTAAATGAGTGAATGTGAATGTAAATGAGAGGATCTCTATCTGAATGCTGTCCATGTAGAGTGTCACACTAGTTAGGATGCTGAAGGAAGCCGTCTAGGTAGACAGGACAGGACGGTGGGCCGTAAACTAGCTGGTTAGGTTCTGGAACGGAGCCTTTCTCTTCTATAAATACAGTAATTCTGTACGATAAACATCCTGAAATGATGGCAATCTGATGTCTGGTAAAGAGAGAACAGATGGCGGACATGACAGTCTTCAGAATAAACCAGAAAAGAGAGTGAGACTGGAATGTTAAAGAGGAGACGCTCCATGTCAAGACAGGTGAACCCATGCCCCAGAGGAATGGAGGAGGTGACCTTTGACCCTGGCAGGGGTTTGTACTTGTGGCCATGGCTGCGTCCTCTGGGGGAGCTGCGGAGAGGAACCCTCCAGTTAGGGCCCAGAGTCGCCTTCATGCGGCCCCTGTTTGCACATTCACTACAATGAGTTTGACTGATACTGACACTACACTCAAACCGGTATTAAGGCCTACATTTCTCTATTGAATTCCATATCAAATTTTCATCCATTTTATTTCACAGTTTTAAACTAATAAACTTAATGCGATGCACGTTTGTCAGTCATACATGTTAAACATGTGTTAAACAAGAAACAGGTCAAATTTCTGCACTCAAAAAAAATAAAAAGGCGTACTTTATTACAAATTTTATGCATATATTTGAAATAATTCAAATGCTGTGGTTTCAAAATGCATTAATTCAAATGGCTTACAATCAGCAAAAAATATTAAATAAATAAAAAATGGAAGCTTATTTCTATCATAAAAAAAGTTTAATTGTAACATTTTCATTTGAAAATTCTGTCTTTATATAAATCAGAATTGCATTTTAAATTCAGATTTAAATCAAAATTTACGTCTCTTAATTCAGACTTTTTTTTTCTCAGAATTCTGTAAAAAAACCTTTTTTTTTGGTCTCATGGAATAAAAAAATTAAAACATAATTGTGCATTTTTTATTTCACAATTCTGAGTTTATATCTTTGCAGACTTGTGAGAAAAATTTGCCAAATAGAAAAGTCAAAATCATGAGATAAAAAAATCATAGTTACCTTATTTATTTATTTTGATCCCATTTCCATATAAGTCTGTTTACTGTCTTTGCAGTTAAAAATTATGAACATGGTTAAAACATGGATAGCTGTAGAAAAATCACATAAAAATCGAAACAATTTGGATATTTTTTGATGATAAATAAATCTGGTTATTGTGAATTTAAAATTATTGTGCATAAATCTAATCGGTTTAATTTATGTATATATTAGTTGACAAATTTGCATCACATTCAGTTTATTAGTTTCAAATGCCATACATAAATCTTACATTTGGACCTAAATATATTTTGAGCACATACACTGACTGATTGAAAAAAAATATATATATATATACGGAATCTGTGCAAATGTTAAATATGTGGATACTTCACATAATGAAGACTCACTTTCTCTTTTACATGCAATTCAAACATCACACAGTACAGTGATGACTCAACTTAAGCACAATTTCACAGCTCATATGATTTGTGCACAATATCCCAAGAAATCAAATGTTCCAAAACATAGAACTTGTGCAAACTGAAGACTAGTGCAAAGTTCTGGTGCTTGAAAGCTCTTAGTCACTTTCTGCTTTTATTGCATGGAACAGAGCAGCTTGAACATCAGCTAAACATTTCCTTTTGTCTCAGACTGCCAGGCCAGGAAAACCTTTCTTTTCTCATTATAGTTGTGTTTTCCTCTAGAATGACCGGAGTAAGTCATACTAAAGCTGCAATGTGATGTTTAAACACAAACACATGATAAGACAGACAGAGTCTCACCTCTCGAGTCCTGGAGGAAGATCATCACACAACGAACTCTGACTGCTGCCTGAGAAAACACAAACCAAAAAAACCTCACAACCGTTTCATTAGCACAAAGACATTCCTGCGGCCGCACTTAAAACAATGAAGACATGCAGTTTTATCAAAGTGTTATTTTAATAACTTCATTAGAAGTCGACAAGACAAAATAATTTCGACTTGTCTCTCATTTCCTTGTAATAAGGAAGTGCACTGGGTCAGGCATTAAAAAACACTGAAAGCCACAAGACTTCATTGCATGAGTTTGCATGGGATTTGTGTGGTAGAAACACTCAGTATTACAAAGTTATATTTAGGCTTTCAACTCTGTTCCCATTGCGACATAATGGCAGTTATATTCCTTTTGCACAATGCATGCAAGACATGCAATGATTCCAGAAATCTAACGTCTATGCTTTATATCTGCTTGCATATCTGCTTGATTGCTTATAATGTCACAACATGCAAAATGCAATTGTCTCCAGCTCTAATCTGCTAAATGCAACTATAAGGCATGAAGATATTAAGATATAATGCTGTAAACTTCAAGATTTTCTGTAAAGGTGCTTTGAAACAATGTGCGTAAAAACAACCATACAACTAATTCATGTAAGTGCTTTAACAATAATATAAAAGCTTCACGTTTCATGTGCTGGTTCAGTTAACTTCCAAGTGCATTACTCAAAACCATTTTTTATGTATTTCTGAGGGCTAATTCTAAATGATTTTAAGCAGTAATCAATATCATGCCACAGAGATGCACTAAACCCGTAACATTCCTTTGATAGGATGTGCAGGGCTTTGGTAAAGCGCCACAGCTTGAGCTGATACCTATCGAGACGCCGTTGGACACAGATGAGGTGTGTGGGTTGTTCCTCGCTGGACTCTGGGACTCCAGGAAGCTGTCGTCCAGCAGGTGACGTGGTTTCTCTATGGGGAACGGCGCACTTTTACTCTCCACCAAACTGAAATGCCACATCATACTGCGAGAGAGAGAGAGTCAGAAAACCATCATGAGGCATGAGATTGTGCAACACCACGAGTAGAGTGTGTTTGTTTGAGTGCTGCATATTTGACATTTAGTATACAGTTACACTAACACTCAATTTTGAGGTTGGTAAGATTTTTTTACGTTTTTGAAAGAAGTCTCTTTTGCTCACCAAGGCTGCATTTGATTAATTAAAAATTCAGTATAACAGTGATTTTGTCAAATATTTTTACAATTTAAAATAACTTGTTTCTATGTGAATATATATTGTTTATTTCTGTGATGCTCCGCTGTATTTTCAGCATCATTCCTCCAGTCTTCAGTGTCACATGATCTTCAGAAATTATAATAATATACTGTTTTGCTGCTCAAGAAACATTTATGATTATTATCAATGTTGAAAACAGTTGTGCTGCTTTATATATATATAAAAAAAAAACTGAGATACAGATGATGGATTCTTCTAAACCTATTTCCTTTTTTTTTTTTTTTACTTAACATAAATTAATAAATGTTAAGTGGAATTAAATATAAAAAAATAAACCTTTTGTGTTAATTAGTTGCCTAGATTAACTAGATTTACTCAAATACTAAAACTAATTAAAACTGGGTAGAAAAAACAACTATACAGGTTTATCTAAGGGCTTTTGTCTACTCAGCTCCTTCTGCATGGAACTTTTTGCAAAAAGACTTGAAATTATCTGAACTCATTTCCTTAAATGCTTTTAAGTCCAGATTGAGAGAACCTGAAATGACCTGTTTAAATTGCAAATGTTTTTAATTATTTGTATTGTATAACTTTTATAAATGTAATTGACTGTGTTTTTGCTGCCTCTTGGCCAGGACTCCCTTGAAAAAGAGGTTTTTAACCTCAATGGGACTTTCCTGGTTAAATAAAGGTTAAATAAAAAAAATAAAAAAAATCTAGAGATTTATAGAGGTTAAAAAGAAAATGATAAATATAAAAATAAAAACTAATCTAATATATTAATAAAACTACTATAGCATCTCATTTACACTAAAATAGCAAAACAGTCCCACCTATATATATATATATATATATATATATATATATATATATAAAATTATGGGTTTTATGGAATAATTCATGAAGTGCAATAATAATAATAATAATTAAAATCTTCACATTTATGCGTTAAATCTTCCAGAAAGCTGGGCCTCTGTACTTCAAAATGCATGACTTTAAATAAATTATATTTATTTTGAAACTGAGGCATGATTCAATATAATTTGATGAATATAGAGTTTAAAGAACAGCATTTAATCTTTCCCATTTTGATTAATTTAATGCATCCTTGCTGAATAAAATAATTATTTTCTTTATCTGAAATCATACTGACCCCAAACCTTTGATCAAAATACAGTATGTAAGTGTGTGTGTGTGTGTGTGTGTACATGTAAAAAGAGACAACACAGACGTGTTTCCGAGGCTGTGGCTCTTCCTGTGGCGTGGGGGCAGAGGGGTGGGGATGTGAACCCCCACAGTGGTATCAGGGCAAGTGGGCCGTCGCTTATACCTGACCAATAAAGACAACTCAGACGGACCTGGACGAAAGAGAGAAAAGCAGAATCAGTTTTCTCTGATTGTTCTCAGCCACTCAGTGAAACATAATGAGAGAAAAACACATGGAGACTCTGTCAGAGGAGCCTCTGCTTTAGCAATCACAGCCACAACACAAAGGTTAACATTCTCTGGTCCTCTTCAGCTCAGTCCTGAGAGAGGAAAACACAGAGGATCCCCAGAGGAACAGCATCCACATGTTGCTGTCCGTGAGTCAGTGATCTTTTAATCACATGCTTTCTGAGCTGAGACTCTTCTACTGCACAGAGTAGCTCTATATCTTTAGTGAACAAGTATTTTAGTACTGTTTATATACTATTATAGAACTTATTCATATTTTGAATTAACCCTTTATTTTTATTTAAATGTTTTTAGTTTGCATATTAGACTAGGTATTAGCCATTTTATTTTTGTATTTGGTTTTGATTCATTATTTTATTTCAGCTTTTTTTCCCATTTAGATGGTTATTTTAATATTATTTATATAATATTATATTTATAAAATTTGAGTTATTTAAATTTTCAGATTTAATTTTTGTATTAAGCATTATGTTGTATGCTTTTGTCAGTTTTTGTTATATTAATATTTATATTTAGCTTTCATTTATTATCAGTTTTATCCTGTTTTACATTTACATGCCGATAGTGTAATTTTCGTATCATTTATATACTATGGTATTTATTAACATTCTAAATTAGCTTTTATTTTTAAACTTTTTTATTTTAATTAGTAATTTTATGTGCTTTTCTCATTTTATTTCTATTTAGCTTTCATTTAGTTTTAATATCATTTTGCATTTAAATGGCAACAGTGTCCTTTTAGTATTATTAATATACTATATAAATTATAGTATTTATTCATATTTTGAATTAGCTTTTTATAATATCCGTCTTCATTTTAATATCAATTTGAGTCTCAGTGCATTTTTGCCATTATTATTCTTTTTAAAATCTTTTTTTTTTTCTTTTTCTATTTGGTGTTCATTTTTTTTTTTTTTTTTTTTTTTTTTGCAATTTTAGTACTTGCTGTTGAGGCAACATTTCTAATTTTCATTTACATTTTCTTTTGGAAAACCATTAGCAATGCGTAGAATGAAGGAAGTTTTCTTTTAGCAGTACTATACTTTGGCATGTTACTAATGATGCAGATGCAGTTCAGCTTATTTATAAGTGCAGATATGCATTTAGCAAACGCTTTTATCCAAAATAGAGCATACATGTATCTGTTATTTGTGCTAAACGGAAAAGTCTGAACAGTTTACAAATTCGCATCGATGACTTAAGCGATAGTTCATCCAAAAATAAAAATTCTGCCATTCTGAACAATGACTTTCTGCAAAAATATATTTTTCGTTTGACACAGAAAGACAGTCATAGATTGGAAGCACAAACTAGTGTGAGTTCATGTTTGGGTGAACTATCTCATCGCATGAACCAATCAAAACATGCGATCCCAGAGACTCAAGGGCTCATTACAGAGGCCTACACAGTGGACGGAAATATCTTCAGGCATCATGGGAAAGTGGAAACAATGTAGGGCGGCATGCTGAGACACTTACACACAAGAAGACACATTTAATGGAGCGACTGGAGCCTTACACACTGATCAGTCTGCTTTACACCTTATTAAAGGTTCTCATTAAAAGCTTCATTAATGAGTCTGACTACCAGCTCATGAACTGAACGCCACATTCGGAGCGGATATTCCATCTGACAATGAAAGCTGCATGATGGGGAGAGATCTGATTTGAAGCAGATGTTCATGGAATTTTTAAGTAGTATCAGCAATTAAATATAAAATGAAACATGTTATTTGTGGTATGGAGCTACGCTTGTGTCTTTTTTAGGCAATCAAACATACTTGAGAGCAACGTGAGCTATATGGTAAATAAAAAAGATTGCAAATAAAAAGTCAGTTTTCTATTGCAATAAAAAAACAATATTTACTAAAAGATTTGAATGCAAACTATTTCAAAATGTGTGCATTTAAAGAAAAAATTGAACTTTATAAAAAGTATCTGTAAAATAAATGACAGATTTTTGCTTCTTGAGTTGCTGGGCTCTCAGCACTTCAAAATAAAAGTCCCCTGCATGACATTTTTGGGTCTTAAACTAAAAAAAGAAAATAATAATAATTAAACAATGGCTTATATGTCAGCTTGACCACTACAAAAATTAACTCCATACTTCAATTCTTTGCAGTTACAGTAGAAAATGTCCTCCATACATTGAACTGTGGTGCTTTTTGGGACACCCAGGATCGAATCCGACCGTTGTTATGTCCTGATTTAATCTCTAATTCATAATTTCCTGCCTTGAAACAAAATGTGGCAAAAGACTATGATTTTCAAGCTTCAGAGGGAAAACTGGCAGCACTCGGGGAAACTACAGAGCGGCTGCATCTCTTCCAGAACTCAAATGACTTTCTCAAACTGTGTTTGCACAGATATTATGCAGGTTCTACTGGAAAGGCATACATTATTAAATAACTAATATTTAGAGCATAGGTGACACTGAATGCAATTGCAGGTCAATCAATTGGCCTCTCACCTTCATAGGACATTCTGTCTTATTTTGTACTCAGCTACTCCAAAAAGTTTACCATGCTTTAAAAGTCAATATTAAAGTACTCAAGTGACTCCAGTGTTTAGTACTTAAACATTTAAGACGTTGTTAGGAGAATAATGTTTTCTAAATGTGTTTGTCTGGTGTCTTCTGCACCTGCTGACTCCAAATCTCTCTTTACTTTCCTCTATTAAAAGTGAATGTCAGACACACTTTGAGTTTAGCAGTACATGTGATGTTAGTAATCCATCTGGCCCAGTCTATACGCGCTAATTCATATTTTTAGCCACATGTTCCTGTGTGTGGGTCAAACTGTACGTATGAAAACTAAACTCTTTTTACAACTAAATGAGAGATTTAGGTGACGTTAAAGCCTTTTCTCTTCACCAAGGCTGCACTTATTTGATCAAAAATACAGTAAAATCAGCAATATTGTGAAATAATATTTCTATTCAGAATAACTGATTTCTATTGTAATGTATTTTCAAATGTAATTTATTTTTGTGATCAAAGCTGTATTTCTGCATCATTTCTCCAGTCTTCAGTGTCACATGATCTGCAAAAATCATTCTAATATGGTGATCTGCTGCTCAAGGATTCAAAAGAAAATATTTTATTTGAAATAGAAGTCTTTACTGTCACTTTTGATCAATTTAATACGTCCTCGTTGAATAAAACTCACCCCTTCACTTTTGAATATTAGTGTATGCACAAAACCAAATGATGACAGGGAAACACAGTGTGCAGAGCTGAGAACAGCATCCAGAGCAGCGCATGTGAGCTTGAGACGTCTCTGTCATGGGTCTGATTGTGATTAAGATCTGCTGTTACAAACATGAACGTAACCGGCTGCTTGCAGATAATAATAGTTTCTCCGTGATGCATTTGAGAAATATTGTGCATGTGTGTGACACAGAGCAACAGTTACAGTATGTTCACACACAGCCTGGACTTTCCCATCTACACATCTGTCTATCAGTCTATCCATCCATCGTATTATCGTTTTATCATCCATCCATTCTTCTATTGTTCTGTCCATCTATATTTCTATCTTCCTTCCGTCATTATATTGTTCTGTTCAACTATCTTTCTATCATCCATCCATCCTTCCCCTCTACTGTTCCTTCCATCTATCATTCTATCATCCATCAATCCATTCATCCATCCATACATTCTTCTATTGTTCTACCCATCTACCATTCTTTTATCCATCCACCCATCTAATGATCTATCTATCATTCTATCATCCATCCATCCATCCATCCATCCATCCATCCTTATATTGGCTTAACAATCCATCCATCCATCCATCCATCCTTCTTTTGGTATATCCATCCATCCATCCATGCATCCATCCATTCTTCTATCTATCTATTGTTCTATCATTTATTCTATCGTCCATCCATCCATCCATCCATCCTTATATTGGTTTAACAATCCATCCATCCATCCATCCATCCATCCTTCTTTTGGTAAATCCATCCATCCATCCATGCATCCATCCATTCTTCTATCTATCTATTGTTCTATCCATTTATTCTATCGTCCGTTCCATCCATCCATCCATCTACTGGTTTATCCATCCATCAATCCATCCTTCTAGTTTATCATCCCTACATTAATTGGTTTATCCAGCTATCATCCATCCATCCATCCTTCTTTTGGTATATCCATCCATCCATCCATGCATCCATCCATTCTTCTATCTATCTATTGTTCTATCATTTATTCTATCGTCCATCCATCCATCCATCCATCCTTATATTGGTTTAACAATCCATCCATCCATCCATCTTTCTTTTGGTATATCCATCCATCCGTCCATGCATCCATCCATTCTTCTATCTATCTATTGTTCTATCATTTATTCTATCGTCCATCCACCCATCCATCCATCGATCGATCCATCCATCCATCCATCCATCCTTCTTTTGGTAAATCCATCCATCCATCCATGCATTCATCCATTCTTCTATCTATCTATTGTTCTATCCATTTATTCTATCGTCCGTTCCATCCATCCATCCATCTACTGGTTTATCCATCCATCAATCCATCCTTCTAGTTTATCATCCCTACATTAATTGGTTTATCCAGCTATCATCCATCCATCCATCGTTCTATCCATCTATTTTTCTTTTCATCTATCATTCTACCATTCTTCTAATGATCTATCTATTATTCTATCATCCATCCATACATTCTTCCATCCTTCTATAGGTTTAACAATCTATCATCCATCCTTCTATTGGTTAATCCATCTATAATTCATCCTTTCATCATTCGTTTATCCATCTACCATTCTATCACCCATCCATCCATCTACTGGTATATCCATCCATCCATTCATCCATCCATCCTTTAATTGATTTATCCATCCATCATCCATCCATCATTCTATCCATCAATTGTTCTTTTCATCTATCATTCTACAATTCTTCTCATTATCTATCTATTATTCTATCATCCATCAGTACATTCTGCAATCCTTCTATTGGTTTAACAATCTATTATCCATCCTTCTATTGGTTAATCCATCTATCATCAATCCTTTCATCATTCTTCTATCCATCTACACCCATCCATCCATCTACTGGTATATCCATCCATCCATTCATCCATCGTTCTATACGTCTATTGTTCTTTCCCTATCATTCTATCATCCATCCATTCTTCTTTTGTTCTATTCAACTATTGTTCTTTTATCCATCCAGTGTTTTATTGTTTTATCTAATGCTAACATAAATTCAGTAGTGTTTAAAAAGCATCCTATGAACACGTAGAAAGAGCAGAGCTGGAATCTAGACGACTTGGACATTGGTTTTGATCGGTCTTACATCATACTTCAGACTGGCTTTCATACTTCTGATGACTTTACTACGATTCTTGAATGTGAGAAATGGTCATCATAAAGAGAGCGTAGGTGTGTCTGAATGGCTGTTCCATGTTTTGCTCTGTTTCTGGCCTGAGTGTCGTGGCAAGATCTCATGTCCTCGGCTGGATGTCCTCACAAATACATCTATCAGGTTACATAACAGCCAGCCACCCTGAGACTTTAGGAAAGACCTTGTCCCCCCAGTCCTCCACGAGGCCATATATATACACCAAACAATGCTTCCTGTCACGCACTGGCATTCGAGAATAAAATGAAAAGGAAAAAATGACACATCAAAAGCCAAACGGTCCCAGTCTCCCAGACCGCTGTGATATATTACACTCGGTCAGATCATCTGGTGGTGATATTTAGATGGACATGATCCTTCATAGGGGAAAAATGTTGACGTCTTTATATAAAAATGGAAAACTTTCTGACTACAAATGTTCTAGACGTTCACTTCTGGGCTTGGAATGAGAGTAGACGTTGTATAATGACAGTATATAACGTACAATATTTACAATATACGGTTTTGAGCAGTTCAAAGAGGACTAGAAATCCACACCTACTGTATAAGTTCATTACATGGCTCACATTCACACATTAAACGTTCAGATATATGTGTTATAAAGTAATCTCATTACTGTTTTTGGCTGTCTATAAACCAAAAGTACCTCAATTAGAGGAGTTAATGATTATGTGGTGATATAGCACATTAAGCTAATCGACTATTGTTTGTTCAATCTCAGCACAAATGTGCTCATGTAAGCAGTAGGCCAAAACACACAAGGTAATTCGGGCTAGTACAAATTTTGTGAACAATTATTATAATTATTACCAACCATAGTAAATTCATGGTAAACTAAATCCCTAAACAAAACATTAGAAAATATGTAATTATACAATCTATGATGAAAATTTTGATAAAAATAAATGAGTATAGTTTAGCACTGAGCAATTTAGTTTTTTCGATTATGCCAATTATTTATGAATTATATAAAACTTTTTTTTTTTAATCAGAGGAAGTATAATTCCAAACAGTCACTGTTGTCTATAGGATTCAAAACTTTTAAATGCAAGTAACATATAGTAAATTAAATTATATATGAGGTATTATATATTATATATATTATATATTTTCATTTATATTTTTAGGAAAAAATGAATAGTTATATTCGGCAAGGATGCATTAAATTAATCAAAAGAGACACTAAATAAATGTATATTTACTAATAAATGTAATTAAATAAATGTATATTTAATTTATGTTACAAAAGATTTTTGCTTCAAATAAATGGTGTTCTTTTGAATTTTGTTCATTCCTCAAAGAACCCTGAAAAAAAAGTATCCGAGTTTCTATAAATGTATTTTTTTATTAATTATTTGGCATAGTAGAATGATTTCTGAAGGATCGTGTGACACTGAAGACTGGAGTAATGATGCTGAAAATTCAGTTTTTTAAAATATATTACAGTATAATAATATTTCCCAATATTAGTGTTTTAATATTGTCGCTGGAGCTTGAGAAGGTCGTTCAAAGCATTGCTCAATGCTCCGGTTCATCTCTGTTTTCTGGCCTCAGTGAGTGATGTCTGCATGTGGAGCTGTGATGTAGATCTGCACTACTGAGATTATAAAGGCTCCGTCGAGAGCCATTCATGTGCTGTTTGTTTTCTCAGACTACATTCTCTTCCCTTTGCCCTTTCAATCAGTCAAAGAGGACGCAATGGATGCTGGGGGAAAATAACTACAACATCTTCTGTACTACAGTTCAGAATTTGCGAGTCAGTAATAGATTTTTTTTTTCATTTGTTTTGAATAATAGCGTATGATTGGGCCTCATGGCAAAAAAATATATTTCGACAACAAAATGAGGTAAAGTGTAGAAATAATGACTTTAAAGCTGTTTTACCAGCAAAATCTTCTTTGGATGTGGCCATGCGCGGCGAGCTGTTCCCTGGTTCAATTTTCAGAGACAGTCTGTAATGGAAAGACAAGCAAGAGTCTCACCAAAAACACTCCACAAGTTCCATGAAGCTTCAGGGTGGTGCATGTAAAATTTCAAAAGCAATTAATTTTTGGCTGAAAGTACGGGGTTTGCAGATGAATTTAGTTGAATCGGATCTGCCATAAACACAGAAGAAGACATGTTAGTGAAATCACCACATCATTTTACCCTCAACACACAGTGCCACCTTAAACACTCAAAATGTATTTTACTGTAAGAGACGTCACTTTTAATTTAAAACAAACATATAATGGAAAACAGTATTTTTTTTTCTTGCTCTTTTCTATTAAGAGAACAAAGTGACAAAATCGTCTTTTCACATTAAAATCCACCCACATAATTGTCTAGAGCCATTTTGGCTTGTGAATGGTGCTTGATCATTGCAGATTTCTCTCCTAATTCAGATCACTTTTTCATTGAAGAAAGCAATATTATGGATTATGGATTCATATTTTAGCTGGAAGCAACCGTTTGATGTTAAAAAAGCCTTGTTTCTTACAAACACACAGTTTTTGGTTTCTCAAGACATTAACTGATGGACTGGAGCGGTGTGGATTATTGTGATGTTTTTATCAGCTGTTTGGACACTCATTCTGACGGCACCCATTCACTAAAGAGCATCCATTGATGAGACACTGATGCAATGCTACATTTTGGATGGCCTAATGTGAGGACATTTTCAGCAAATTTTCATTTTTGGCTGAACTACTCATTTAAAAATGTTGATGTACTTTGCATATGACAGCACACATTTACATATTAACACCTACATTCAGTAGTCTGCAACTTAACCTGCCCTGATGAACAACAGACGATGTAAAATGTAATCACTTGCAAAATGCCTAGAGAGACTAGAAAGATCATACAACACTAAGCTGTAACCATTTCACCTTTCAAAAGCTGTAAAATCACTTATAAGCCTCAGAGGGGATGTAAAATATTCATGCATGCATTTGGTTTTTCTAGTTGTGTACTTGACCTAAAGGAGACACTGAGAAACCCAAGCAGGATCTGCCGGGGCTGATAACATTTCACGTTTTTATAGGGGACCAGTGGAGACTCGCTGTTAAAAATTCAATAAACTGAACTGCAGTCTCTTATTTCCATAACATCAAATCTGATTTGACATCCAGAATGCACAGAATATGCAAAAATAGTCTTTAATGGTGTTGTGGCATGATGGAGCATTTAAAATAAACACAGCATGCAGCCAAGTTTCCGTCTCTCAAACAACAAGCCAAGGTCATGGGTTCAATTCCCAGGGAATGAATGAGTTGAAAAGAATATATATATACTTATATACTTTATTCAAGTTATATATATATATCACTTGAATAAAGTTACTGTAGATAAGTGTCTGCCAAATGCATAAATGTAAAAAAATGAGTATAATTTATCAACTACTTGTCAGTCTCAACAAAAGTATAATTTTGGTCTGAAGTTTTGCTTTGAGCAAACCAGGGTTATTAAAAAGGGTTATTAAAAAAACAACATACAAATTTTTTTTTTCCATTATATATAAAAAATAAAATAAACTTTAACTATAATGAAATAAATATATAAACCTTGACCTTATTTTATGTCAGATAGTTGCCGAAATGACATTTCTCATTTTCGTTTAACCTGGAACTAAAACTGAAACAAAAAATCTATAAAAATAATTAAATAAACAAAAACTACCAAACAAACAAAAAAAAAAATTACAAAATTTAACTACAACTTTCTTACCCCAAAATATGTAATAAAGTTATAATAATAATATTATATAATATATATGTACAAAAATGCATCGTTAAAATACATAAAAAATAATTTAACATAAGGAAATTGAAAAGTTAGAGTTCAAATATAGAACAGTTACATTATCTGTTATAAATAAAATAAATCTGAGGTCAGGGATTTGTTCAGTCATTTATTAAGCTGTGGTACAGTCAGTTTACTCATCTTAAATGCAGCTACTGGACTTTTTGTTTTCTTTCTGACATTTATGATTAATAGAGATCAATTATTGTGTGTTTGAAATAATCAAATCATTAAACACATCTGCAGAAATAACATCCTAAAACCTCCAGGAGAATGAACCGGTTTAAGACCATGGGCACACTGAAGAAAAAGTCCTCATTAAACAACACAAGACAGACTGAAAGTACTGATGGCCAAAGAACCAGATGAAACAGCCAAAAACAGCCACTCCATAACCTGAAACAGTGTTCAAGGGATTGGTGAAAGAAAAGATCAGATTCTTTCTGAATAACACACGGTTTTAGGGAAGTATATTGAGAGTCAGATAACAGGTGGGTGTGGAGAAATCCCTTGGGAAGCACTAATGACAGCAATCAACCATCCACTGCTAATTTGCACATAACAGCATTTCTCACTCACAACAACAACAAAAAATTCACTGAAGTTGAGAGTTCAGAAACCAGACCATGTCAAACTATTCCTCACCGTAACAACACCACAGTTTAAGGCCTCAAAGACGAGCTCCTGTGCAACGGCTGTTTCCACACGGTAGGAAGCAAAATGATGCGACAACACAAATTATAAAGCAGCAGCACCACATGCATCCACTGCAAAAAAAAAGCCAATCCCAGAATGCACTGGGACAAGATTGGTGTGAATTTCTGTGAGTACTAAATAATTGCACTACAACAAACAGACAGCAAGTCTAATTCAAAAAAAGATTGTTTCAACAGATTTCTGCCACGGAATTAAAAATCTAAAAGGTTGCTTTTTTAAAAGTCAACTTTTTATCTCACTTTCATTGCATGTTTTTTTTATATCTCATAATAAAGACTTTTTTTTCTTGCAATTTGGTGAAAAATCCCATAATTGTGAGATATAAACTCAGAAGTCCAATAAGAAGTCAAAATTCTGAGATGTAAAGTCAAGATTCAGAGGAAGAAAAAAATCTAAATTACGAGACGTAAATTCAGGATTCTGAGAAAAAAGTCCAGATTGCGAAGTGTAATCTCCAAATTCAGAGAGAGCGAGAGAAAGAGAGAAAAAAACTAAATTCTAAAATGTAAACTCAGAATTCCAAAAACAAAAACAAAGAATTGCAAAATTTAAATTCAGATTTCAGAGAGAGAAAAAAAATCTAAATTACGAGACAGAAATTCAGAGCTGAGAAAAACTCAAATGAAAAAAAGGTTCAAATTATGACATGAATTTAAATGTGAGAAAAAAAAGTCTGAATTGTGAGATAAAATGTCGCAATTACCTTTTAACATTTTTAAATCTTCGGTGGAAACAAGTTTTCATAATAAATATGCAAAGCATACACAGTACATTTGAAATGATTTCAAACTGCTCATTCATCAGCCTCTGTGTCTGGTGTGTGAAGTTCATTTTCCACCCTGGAGCATGTGCAGTGTTTCCAGACCTGTGGACCTGCAACACAAAAGCCCTCGAGCCGCCTGCGTCTTTCATGTGCTCAACCCATCCAGAATGCTGGCCACGGGTCAGAAAGTGAGACGGCGACCGCTGACGAGGGAGCAAGCAGCATGACGTCAGTCCCAGATGGACTTCAATAGCACACAAGGTCATAACGGGGTCACAGATGAAACATCACCATGCAGACCACAAGAGAACCGCAGGCTTTCATCCAGATTTGGAGCTGAGCCCGTCTCACCCGCTATAAAACAGAGCTGGAAACACCCTGGAGATTTGAGATACGGCAAACCACAAATAACCACATCACAGACGCTCAAGAGTCCCTCTCTGTCGAATAAACAAAGATGGAAGAGCTACTTTAAAAATGAGTTCATCTCCAAATGACTTGATGCACAACAACAGCTCTGAGATTTTAACCAAAGCTATTATTGTCGGTCTTTTTTAATGTGACTTTGGTTACATGTGTAGCTATCATGTTGTTCTTATGCCATTATAACATCAAACAACACACAATTAGACATCAAATATTTGGATTTCTGCACTGTACTGTCTTGTAACGTTGTGGCCAGTGGATGAAGTTTTGCTGACATACCAAGAATGGCTTTTGCTAGTTTGGATGTTAAAATAAGTTGAAAATGACAAATAAAAATCTGTACTGCTTCACACTAAATGCAGCATCGATTACAGCAAAAAGCGTTTATGAATTTATAGCTTAAATATCCATTTTAAATAAAACTTAACTTTATTTGATGAATATAAACTTGCACAAAATAGAATACATATATTTTCAAAATGTAAAAACCTAACTTTAAATGAAAAAATAATACATTTGTATAATATATAAAATACAGATATTTTCAAAATTAATATAAAATTCTAACTATAAATGAAATATATATACTTTTATAAAAAACATATTTTTTCCCCCATAAATATGTAAAAACCTAAATTTTTATTTTAAATGTGCATAATATAAAAATACATATTTAAAAAAAATTAAATGATTTTAAATGATGAATAGAAACTTTCTTATATGCAAAATTCATAATTTTCAATGACATAATTAAAAACAATACATTTTCATAAATGTAAAAAAAAAACTGACTTAAAATGGAAAATATTAATTGTTATAATAAGTACATTATATAAATACAGATTCATATAATATAGAATATTAGTAAAAAATCTGCTAAAAATTGCAAAACCTAATTTTAACTTGTATAAAAAAATATACGTTTATATGAAATTTTGTCAAGTAAAAAATGACTAGCTCACCAAAAAATTCTTATTGGTGAGCCCTGAGTTCCTTTCTCTCGCTCTCTCTGTGTGTGTGTGTGTGTTTTTTTTTGGGTTACACATCACCATTTTAAGCCATTGTTTCTCTCCGAACCTGTGTATAAGACATGATGTGTGATGGATGTATTCCCTGGGACTGCATACGTGAAACTGAAGAACTCCGATTAAAAAGACATTTACTGATCGTCCATCGTCAGCACAGGATCCGCTCCACATTCAGCGAAGCGAGTGAAGCAGAGTAAATAATCATTTCAGACGAGCTCAATGAAAGAGTGATGCTGGGAAGTGTTTACGTCTGAGATGAACAGTCACAGGAAGCAGAGAAAAAAAGACACTGCTTCTCAGACAGGTGCCAAAAGAGCCATGACACACGAGGCTATTGTTTCAAATCTCTGCTAAAGCTGACTTCTTATTTCATAAACAACACAAGACAATATTTCATAATTTAGTGCTAATATGATTGCTTCAGCACACAAAAGCCTTTCAGCAGGGGTGAAATCAGGATGTTGGAGTCATGATGGCGTTTCCTCTCCCATGGCTAATGTTCTTCTGATTGACTGTGTGCTAGTAATTACAGTCGAGTGTCCCACAGATCATCACTCATCCCACAGCATAAACAAGGCTTTTTTTAACTCGCTCGGGTGAATTGCTAATTTACAAATTCACTTCACAGCTGTTCGTGATGGTATGAGGTGGAGAGGAGAACTTCAGAAGTTCACATCGAAACAGAGAGAGATCTGCTGCATTCTTACCTTGCATCTGGAATGGGACACTAAAACGCTAAAACGCTAAAACGCTGCTCGTCCCTCTACTTAAAGAGACCCCTCTCATTAAAGGAGTCATATGACGTTGCAAAAAATTTATATATTTTTGTGTATTTGGTGTAATGAAATGTGTAGGGTAAAAACAAACAAACATTATTTTCCATATAACATACATTATTGTTTATCCTCTATGCCTTGCCTTTCAGAAACACGTAGATGTTTCGCTCATTCGCGATCTGGATATTAAACGAGACAAAATCAATAAAACCCATTTCAAACGAGGCATTTGTTGCATCCAGTGGCGACACAATTACTGATTATAATGACTTATAAGGTCTTTTTATTCGGAGAAGCAACCAACCGAACGTTACTCTACACTGCTCAAAACTTGCGTTTTGAATTATCATTGACAAATTATTTTTAAGACTTTTTCAAACCCACAGATTTTAATTGCACAGACAAAAAAAACTAAAATAATAATAAATTGCACAGACCGAAATATCCTTCAAAATATCTTCTTGACTTTTATTGAATAGACACAAAAAAGCACATGCATTTGCAATATGCAATATCTTCTTTGGTGTTTTGAAGAAGCAAAAAAAAATATATATATATTTTGTTTGAAATATCCCTTTAACTCTGATCAGAAATTGAAGATAATAAAAAAGGTAATTGTGACTTTTTACACAGAAGAAAATTCAGAATTGCAGGACATAAACAATAAGAAATAAGAATTTTAAAAAATATTGTTACTTTTTCTTGCTATTTTTACGTTTCTCATAATTCTCTTAATTTTTTCTCATAATTTTTTTATTTAATTTTTTGCCACAGAATAAAAAATAAGCCCACAGCAAGTTTAAATCTCAAAATTATTATATTTCTCCTCAGAATTGTGAATTTATATCTTGAAATTCAGTTATTTTTTTCTCAGAGTTGCAACACTTTCCAAATGATGAGATATACATCCAGAATTGTGAGAAGAAACCATTAAACCAGGTCATTTTGACTCTAATCACAGCATGACTGTGAGGTTCTGCCAAATATATGATCGTAACGAATAACAGAATTCAAATCAACATTAAACTTTGCTAAAAAATAATGCAATTACTGCAATTTAAACAACAATACGGCCAAAGAACTGTTGGATGCTGTTTAACATGAAGTAAATAAATAAATATTAGGGGTGTAACGGTTCACAAACATGATGTTTAGTACAAATTTAAACAACAGTGCTGGCACAGATTTTCTGGACGCTGTTGTACAAATAATACACGCTTTATGTTTCACCACCACCAAGTGAATTATATGATTTGGCACGACTGCATAATAAGGATTTATTTCTCATCTAACTGTTGGTTCCACCATGTGTTTGGCCTAAACCCTGCTGAGCAAACTCACAGAACACCCAGTGATTTTAATAAAAACACATTACATTTGTTTAAAACACTATTTAATGGCACAATCAAAACGTCTAAAGACTGTAACAGTTTCAGTACATTTATGTGATGACTATTCTGCTCATTGTGCCGACCACCCAAAAATCGAATCATGCTGTTGCTTGCCTATAAATGCAGTGACCTGTGAATTCAGATGCCTAGGGATATCACCCGTCATATCGCCACCAGAAAAACACAAATGCATTCATCTGCTACGCATTAAATCATCTGAGCAACAGCTTGCCCTCGCTTCAGGCCTCTACTGATGCCATACAGTACGTTCTGCTAAAATCCTCATGCCGTTTGAAGCAGGAGCTACGCTGTAAATACAGCCCCTTTGCATTTTACCTTTGAGACCTACTTACTTGAAATTGTCGTCTTCCACGAACTTCTGAAGCTCCTCGATGTAGCGAACAGACATCAAGTACTTCTGCACATGCCGGAGGGTCACGAGGTGATCTGTGAGGAGGAAGTCCAGGGTCAGATGTGTGCATGTATATATACACAGGTGTAACTGAAATCTCCCTACAGATTTCACGACTAAATATCCGGCGAAGCTGACTGAGAGCTGATGAACTGACCGTATGTGCAGGACATCTGGAGGTCAGAGATCACGCGCAGGATGTTGTTCATCTGATTGGTTCTCTGCTGGGTCTCAATGATGCTGTCAGACGCAGGATAGGCCGAGTCGATGTAAATCATGTCCAGCAGGTAGATCCCTGGGAATTAGAAACCGAAGAGAGACGGACTGTAAGTGTTAATGTTATTTATGGATTCACTGATATGGACATTTAAGCTTATATAATAGTAATAATTTAATGACCCAGGATGATGACTCAGCTGACTGTACATTATCTGGCTTATTTAATGGCTACTATATATATAATTTTTCAAAATTATTTAAATAATTTACATAAAATAAATGTAATAATTTATTTTTAATTATTTAAATTTAAATAAAATATATTATGTAAAAAAATTATTTAGTAATTAATTATTTATTAATTATTTATTTTAAATTATTTAATAGAATCTAAATAACTTTTAACAAATAAATGAATACATTTTATTAATTTAAACAATGTGTTACTCAGAATATGACTACGTTGATACTGTATCTGTACAATCATCTGATAATACAGCAGAAATACTCTATTAACTTGTGATAAATTATTCCAAGTCGAATAAATAGATTGTGATAAAGCATAAACACACACAGTAAACAGTGCATTACCTCAGTCAAGCTGGAATACACTTGATAAGTACTGACTAACAAGATCCAGATATGTACTGCACGAACAAGTGAACACTATTAGCCTTAAATTATCCCGGAATGCATCATGATTTGAGGAGAGGCAGAAATTACACATCTGCACGGCATTTACAATTCGATGTTTTCTAATCTTCTATTTGCTTTCGGCAAGTTGGTCTAAGAGTACTTAGTTTCTGATAAGACAAGAATCACTAAAGTGAAGATCTGAGGAGGGCATGCTTGGGTCGTAAATAACACGACCCATGTGTATCTTTAACATCAGGGTGTTTGTGATGAAGACATACTACTACAGTACACTGCATGTTCACACTCCTGCAGTATATTTGTACAGCACACACACTTCAGTATGAACACACTAATCTCTTAAAGAAATTCTCCAAACAAAAGATGTACTTCTTTTCACAATCTACTTTTTGTTGCATGCAAAATAACATCTCAAACATATAGAAGCCCATTTCTGCTGGATGAGAGAAATATTGTAATTAAATCGTATATTATAATTACACTGAAAAAATGGTGCAGAAACAATTTCACTCAAACTGCTAGTAAATATCACAAATTATAATTACAAAGAAAGGTCAAGTTACACAATGAATTAAAAAAAAATGAAGTAAAACAGTATTCTCTTGTAAAAGTACTCCAATAAACTTTGTTTTATTTACCACTTCAATAAAACATTTTTTTACAGTGTATGACATTTTTTTTATTAGTTATAATCATGAGATTAACATTGAAATTATTAAATGAATAGGTATAATTAAGAAGTAAAAAGTCATTATTTTTGGCATAAGTGGAATTTTTTATAATTATGATATGTCATAATTATGACTTTTCATCTAACAAGTTTAACTTTAAATCATAATTATGACATTAATAATGATTGCATAATTTTTTTTCATCTCCTAATTTTAATGATTTCATAATTGTGATGTCAAATTCAACAAATTCAACAATAATTAGGACATAGTATTTTATAATTGCATTTTTAATTTCATAATTATGATCTACAAAAGCAGGACATTCTGTCTATAGTATACAGTTATTATATGTTTGATGGAAAATAACAACAGGACATGTACAGTAAGTGAGTATATGATGATAAAATGTTCATTTTTGTTTGAATTATTCCTTTAAATAGATTAACTTCCATAATGAACTAAAACTATTAAACTGAAAGACAAACTACTGAGAGTTAAGAAGCAACACTGAAGTGACTGCAGAAGCTGTGGAAAAATTGAAAAATCGGTTTCCACCCGAACAGCTGTGGTCTCTGGGAGTGAGAGCAGATGTTCAAGGCATCACAAAGCATGTGGCACTGTGGAGGTGATGGCATGGGACCGTGCAAACCATTTGATGGGTTTCAGTAATGCACACAAGCAGAGAGTCGGGACCCCACAGTGAAATTGTGTTTCCTATGACAGATTTTTTCAGATAAAAATGAACCAAGGAACCAGCAAATGAACAAACCAAATAACCAATTCAATGAACCAAAGAACCAACCAATGAACCAACCAACAAAATGAATCAAAGAACCAACCAACAAATGAACCAAAGAAGCAAGCAACACACCAACCAACCAATAAACCAACCAACAAATGAAGCGAAGAGCCAACCAACAAACCAAACAGCCAGTGAACGAATCAACAAATGAACCAAAGAACCAACCAACAAATGAACCAAAGAACCAAGCAACGAACCAACCAGTCAATAAACCAACCAACAAATGAAGCGAAGAGCCAACCAACAAACCAAACAGCCAGTGAACGAATCAACAAATGAACCAAAGACCGAAACAACGAACAAACCAACAAATGAACCAAAAAACAAAAAAACAAATCAAAGAACCAACCAACAAATGAACCAAAGAACCAACCTATGAACCAATCAGCCAATAAACCAACCAACAAATAAACCAAAAAACTAATGAACCAATTAACCAACCAACAATTTTTTTTTACCAAAGAACCAATGAACCAAACAGCCAGTGAATGAACCAACAAATGAATCAAAGAACCAAACAACGAACGAACCAACAAATGAACCAAAGAACCAAATCAGTGAAACAACCAACAAATTAATAATAATAAAACAAACAAACAAATGAACCAAAGAACCAACCAAGCAACCTATCAGCCAATGACTCAACCAACAAATGAACCAAAGAACTGAACAACAAACCAACCAACAAATGAACCAACAAACCAACCAACAAAATAACCAAAAATAAGAACCAAAGAACCAACCAATGAACCAATCCAGGCAATGAATCAACCAACTAATGAACCAAAGAACCAAACATCGAATGAATTAACAAATGAACCAAAGAACCATCCAACCAACCAACAAATATACTAAAGAACCAGTCAATGAACAAACCAGCCAACAAACCAATGAACTAACCAACCAACCAACCAAAGACCCATCGAATGAACCAACGAGTGAACCAACCAACCAACCAACCATGAACGAACCAACCAACAAAGCAATCTACTGTACCTACCTACAATCTATCTATCTAGATTATACCTAATATATATCTAAATATACTTATTTTAGATGACTAATTTTCTCAGTCCTGCATTTGCGAATAACCTTTGCATAAATATTACGTAAAGAGATTTCTTTGGACAGTCTTAGATCTGATTAAACTTAAGGAAAGTTTATCTGATTCATGCAAAGGGGAAAAAGTGGCTGGTGTTCTAGCAAATAAATGTTTGAATGAAAACCACATGGCTGGATTCATACTGGGAGAGGAAGTCCTCACAATCTAATAAAAGCATAAATCAGACTAATATATAAAACAAGGCAAAAATCCTGCTCGTAACTGTGCAGTCAAACGGTGGTGCCCTGCTAGTGATTAGAAGAGCATTATTTGAGCACATGACTGGGAGAGTTAGTTTAATACGTCAGCTTATTTATGGTGCTCTGAACAAACTGCTCCAGGCTGCTTGTCCTCACCAAAACAGATGGAGATGTTTATCTAAATAATCACGTGTTTTTGTGCTGAAACACAACACATATTTAAATAAATGGCCCTTAGCAGTGGCACAGCATGACGAATTCTATTAAATCATGCATTCACTTGAGCCAGAGACCGCGAGAGGTGATGTGTTACCATGAGAAAAATTATAATCACAGACATAAGCTACAGTCACATCAGCCAGAGTAAAGACATATTTTTAATGAATGCTAGATAAAAAGACAGACAGAAAAACATACAGGTAGATACATAGATAGAACCATATTTTATATATTGCATCTGCTTTGCCTTTAAGAGATGCAGATATTTTAAGTTAGTCCAAATACAGCAATAAAACATCAGAAACTTAACTGATGCAGATCAATGGTGAACACAACATCTCCACACATCCAGTTCAGTCTCACACAGTGCTGTCGACCAGCCTTGACACAATCTGACTCACTTTATGGCTTCATCCACATGATGACATCAGTGCTCAACGCCACAATCAACACCTCCGCCATTGTATTACCAGAAAATCTTGCAGCACTTAATTTCCTATTTCCTTTTTCTTTCAGGGTGTTTTCAGCAGGTTTGTGAGATTACCCTGAACGCTTGAGCTATAAATATAAAGATGGACACTCAGTTTGACAGCATCGGATGAAGGTTGTGGGAAGGTTGTGGCAATTACAAACATCAAATTGGAGTTTACTGCTTGCCTTCTGCCTGGGGTGTGCATTTTGTTTAAGATCATCTTTCGTTTTTCCAGGAAAACCTGATAAAGGACTCACTGATGAGATGTTCAGACTAAACAGGATCAGGGTAAAGCTCTGGCAGCAGTGTGGCATCTTACATAAGTGTCTCAAAGCACATGGTGAAAACCTGACAGATCGAACATCTTCGTTTCTTCCTTCTATTGCAACATTCACCATCCGTGGACAGCACAGCTCTGCATCATGTGTTGTTCTTATTACACAATCGGAGAGGTCTGCCCAAAGAGACTGTGAAGCATGCTGAAGCAAAGTTCACAAAGTTGTGATTTGCTTCCAAGGCTGATCGTTCAACACACACCAGGTCTTTGCACATGCAACAACAGTCTTTTGTCTGATGTGTTTTATAGCTACATGTCTGCACAAATATGATGTCCGTCAAGTCTGGCTTGGATTGCTCCTCTTTACTCTGAGCATAATAATACACTCACTGACTATTTGTGATGTTTAATCATACATGCATATGGCAAATAAATGAAATATCAAACTGTTAATTGCAATTAATCATCTGCAAAAATTCAGTCTTTCAAACCAACACTAAAATGCATAGATCACTGATAGAAAAGGCATTTTCTATGATTTATATGCACTGAAGCATCTTTAAACATGAAACGCAGTATGGAAGAGCTGGACAAAACTGCTGCCAGACAATGGGTACATATAAGAGCAATTAAGGTAATAATACACATATTTTAGGAATAAATAACATAAAACGCACTGCCACAAAAACGTACGATTTGTTCATTTGTTCAACCCTGTTTTGGATGGATCAGTACCTTTTAAAACTCTGAATCACACACAGTTTAAGATGAGTGTACTTATGAAGAAATCCTGTATTCAATGGCTTCATAAATGCACATAAACTCCAACTGTGCCTGTGGCTTTTGGGAAAGACCTGCAGTGAATCAAAGAAATGTTTCGCTGCAATCTAAGCAAAACCGAGCAGAAGGGACGTCATGTTATTCCCGGTCAATTATCTTTAAGTGGGCCAATTTTATGGATGAGCATGAGCTCTTTCAGAACGCATTTTCTTCAAGTGCAATTATCAGCTGTGTCTCACATCATATGCCAAGTCCCCGTGAACCTCCTGATGAGGACAGAGAGAGAGAGTGATGAGCAGACATGTTTGGCCTGGAGAGGATATGATGTAGTGGTTTGTTTTGAGGCTGTGCATCTCCATGTAAACATTCCAGATCTTATCAGATGAGTCACACAACACATTTCTTGGAGCAAATGGATTGAGAGGAACCATATTGTTCTTGTTAGAGTTACTTTCACCATGAACTTAACAAATAAACATAGTAGAGGTTCTCAGACACTCAATATATTGAAATAAGTGTTTGATTTATGACTAAAGCATCCATAACATTCCTTTTATGGATTTATGGTTTATGGATTAATTGCCAAAGTGTTCTGAGTTTTCTTATAATGTTGCTATGTGGTTTCTAGACAGTTCAGAGAGCTTTTTACTGGCACAACAGAAAAGATGGTAATTGAAAGATTTGGCATGAAGCCTTTTGGTGTGAAAGGTAAAATGTGGATCAGTGGTCGGGGAGAAATTTTCTTGTAATATATCATCGTCTAAAACAATGTGTTTCATTGAGCATCTGACTGCATAAACTCAACATGATGTCTGATCAGCAGCTTATATATGATCTTACCCACAGATAATGAGCTCTTCACGTGGTTACACCAAGAAACCAGCACTCGAAACTGCACCGGATTGAGAGTATGAGGCCGTTTCTCACTGAATCTCCACACTAAAGCATCTGAATGACCTCTGTAGCAGCTCATTACGTTGCTGCTGGTTTTTACATCACCAATAAAACATACTAAATAAACAAAATTTCCAGCTTGGCAACCCCCTGTCCTATAATCATAAATCAGTCCAATAAAGGTGCCGGCCCAAGACTGTTGCAGATAAATGGACACAAAATTTGAGCCAAGAGGACTGAGCTCTGCCAAATGTCCATTCCAGACCGCAGCATTTACCTGACACAGTGGTCAACAGTCAGAGGAAAACTGAAAAACAGGTAGAGAGAACAGATGGTGATGAGTAAAACAGACAATGAGAAAAGAGTCACGTGTGTGTTCAGTCCAAAACACGCTCCATTTCACATCTTTGAAGTGATATTCATTCAAATATGAACATTCTATTATTATTTATGCTCACGTGTGTCATACAAGAACATGAATAAGCAAAACAAAGAAGGAAACTTGAGAGCTGCATCACAGAGGAAGATCTGCAGTCAACAACAACTTAGATTTCAGTCTGTTATGAAAGGTTTTGGAAAACTATTATTTTAAGTGTGGATATATAAATGCATATATAAATTTTATACAAAGAAAAAAAAAGTTTAGTACTTTTGTCTTGTTTTTCAGTTAAAATATCTAAAAATCCTTAAAATAACAAATACTAGCCTACTAAAGATGCAAAGCATAAGATATTAAGACTGTATTTTATCTTAAGGCACTGGTAGATTCTAAAAGTTTTTTTATGCTAATATGTAAAGTGTAAGGCAACATAAATCTGTATTAAAGCTAAATTGTCTAAAAAACATCTTATTCAGTGTTTCTTTAGTAAATTGCTTTTATCAAAGGAACTAACTTTAAACAGACTAACTGAAAGCGTAATAAATGTTCCTGGCTTTAATAAGCATAATTTGTGAACAAGGGGGAAAGTCATGTGCAGTAACTAACGTTGCTTGCATAAAAGGTCATTAATATTAACATTAATATTACTTTTCCCCTCTTGCATGGCCTTTATTGCATGCTTTTCGTGATCTAGTAAAATTCTGATGAATGCAATGAAATCACATTATCTCTTAGATTATATCTTTGAAACTGAACATAGGCATCACTGATTTGAGCTAATGCATTTGAGTGAATATTGCCAAAATTATCCACAAATTATGCTTTTCTTCACTCAAAAAAAAACTTGTAACCTTTGAATATTAAGATATTACAAGCATTTTTTTTTTTAAAAGCCAGCCATTTTGGGGTTTCGGGGTTAATTGTTCAAAGTTTCTGCTCATTTAAATGTTCACGCTGACTAATTTAGACAAGGAGAAAAAAGGAAAAAGTGAAAATTAAGTCTCTGTTCAGTCACTGAAGCACAGTGAGGGTCACAGGGGTCACCAGCAGAACCTGTCAATCACCAAACAAATCTCAAATCCTCTAAAATAACTAAAGGAGTCATAATCTTGAGAAAGAATTTAAAAAATATGATTTCTTCATCAGCACAGTAAAGGCTCTTAAAAACATTAATAACATTAACTAAAGAACTTGCATTAAAAAGAAATAAAAAAGCTAAAAACGACGACTTTATGCGTTGTAAAAGCTGGCATAATTCTCAATAATTTTACAGTTTAGCCACGCAGCTGCATGCACTATCATCCCAAAACTATTTAGTCAAAATATGCCTGCTACACCACAACAAAACATCACCATGTTCTCAACATGCAAACTTCATTAACGCTAATCCGTATAATGTTGCATGCAGTCATTCCTCCGCTGGGAAAAGTGTGTTAATGACAGGCCATGTAAACTCTGCAGGCCGTTCCAGAAGATCGACTTCTAATTGTTGTACATTTGTGCTTGATTTTTATAACCACACACAGACAGCGCTCAGTGCTTCCAGCTGGACGTCCCACAGGCGGGTTAAGGTAGATCTGACCGTGCGTTTACAGTGGTTAGTCTGGAGGGAAGGAGGGAATTGTGTAACATCAGCTGACAGCTGTTGGGATTTGTGGCCGGCAGCTTTGGGCCTGTAAGAATTCAGCTCATCACACTTAATTTAATACGACTATCAGAAAAACTAAAAGATTCACCCGGAGCAGCACCCAGCACAAGCTTAACTACATTTACTCATACTCACTTTGTACTAATGTACTGCAAGACACTGACAGAAAACAAGAGGATTCAATTTGGCACACTGGATTCAGATACTTTGTTTTTGTAGTCTAAACAACTGAGACAAAAAAGAAAAGTATAAAATCTTTATAAACCTGACATTTGTATGAGGCTTGAAATCTTTGGAAGCTTAAAAAAGGTAATTGTGACTTTTATTTTAATAAAAAAAATATTTTGTATTTCACAATTCTGACATTTTTTCTTGCAATTCAAATTTTATATCTTGCAATTCAGACTTTCTTTCCTTACATCTGACATTTCCCCTCACAATTCTGACTTTTATTCTTGCAATTCTGGGGAAAAAATAATTGGGAGTGAAAAGTTTTTTTTTATTTTTAATTTTGACGCAAAAAGAAACTTGACTATGCTTGCAACTGAGAGATTATATCTCACAAATCAGATGATTTTCTTTTTTTCAGAACTGTGAGATATAAACTGAATACTGAGGAAAAAATCTAATTGCAAGATACAAAATTGCAATTACCTTTTTAATTTTTGTTCATTGTAAATGTGTAAAAAAAAAAAAGAAATGTGTGCCGTTTAAAACTAGATTTTTAATTATTTATTTTAACTTTTTGTCATTTGGGATGTGACCACACAATCTTAAAGACACTTAAAGAATCTTCATTCACTTTTTACAAGTTACTGATATCTAATGCACATGCATGAACGTGTAATATAGTAAAGTCTCTAATGCTTGTGTCGTCTCAAGTACCTTTGATTAGAAACAGCAATGACAGACACCAGCAGAAGCAAAGTCTCTTTTTTATGCACCGATAACAATGTCTCCACTGACATTTATTCCGCTGAGATACTTTAAACCACTTTAAAAGTCTTTAAAGACCACCCATCCGGTCCCTGTCTTTAATCCAATGTGAAAATACAATAAGAATCTGAAATTAACTCAGCAAGCCTGTCTGTTTGTGAATGATGTGAAAACCATCTAAGCCTGATGTCATGATTTCATCACTTACACAATAGCAGTCAGTCCTAAAGATTTCACATTCAAACTGAGACTGTGTAGTGTAATTATGCTTTATTCCTCAACAAAACAAAGCTGCTTTTATTTTTATCTATCCGTACAGGTGTGTGCATTCAGACAGAACAGTGATACGCTCCTGATTAGCACGATGACAGGTTACAGCAGAAGGACTGAGTGTTACGGCTCGACATTGGAGAGAAGGAGAGCGAGATGTTTGAGGTAATACGTCTGAGCTGTCAGGTGAATGTTTGAGTGTGTGTTACAAGGGTCAAGGGTGCAAAACCGCTCTGGAAAAGTCAACAGCACAACTGTCGACTCTACACAACCCTTTGTGCCCAAGAGCCTGTGATCAGCCGCCTGGAGCAAGACACAAAAACAAACAGATTAACCCAGAAAACCCACATGCACTCAATTAGCCTGGCATGTGGAGCCAAGTTTGAAGGAATAGTGGACACGGTCTTATCTCTCGAGTTTTCTAGCATCAAGGACATCAGTGTTCGATGAAGATGGATATAATAACAGGTCTGCTTGGGCTCATGCTCCGCTAATGAGCTGACATCACGCTTGGATGGTTTTCTCGCCATTAAAAAACAAGCAGGCACAGTAGCAAGCGCTAAACAAAGAGCCAAAGCTAATTTCAGGTGGTTAAACTTTGATTTTCACACTGGATAAGAGACGGAGATCTGATCGTTGGCGTGAGAGACGACCAGCTAGCTTTCCAGGTCTACTTGGTAGGAGTTTTACAGCGCTTTTCACACTATGAGCACCATTAGACGACTGGGACTGGGCAATAAAAATAAAGCGAGTATGATGGTCTGAGCACATGGAAGCGATTGAGGAAAGACGGTCCTTTAGAAACCAGAGGAAACTCAACTCATAAAACAAGTCCCTTGAGTGTTCACTATAAAAAACGACATATCTCTGAGTGAAACGCCAAGCTCACAGTCAAACCATAAACACAGCGCTGAGATGTAATCGCTGAGCAAGAATATGTACGCTGTGTCTAATGTGCAGACAGTACAGTATGTTTATACACGCTGGAAGATTATTGTACATAAAACATTAGAAATGTTCATTACAATCTCCGGTCAAGACAGTCACTTACGGTTTAGATCAGGGCTGGTCAGTCAATCCTCTAAGAAGTACAGTATCTACTGATTTTAAGGATATTTCAATCATTTTTGTGATGCATTTGCACGTTCATGATTCTCTGATGTTGATTACTGGTCATGCAAGTGAACAGACAAAATATATTTAACCTTGATTCATTTATTTACTATTAAAACATTTCTCATTTTTGTTTAATTTGTTGAAGTACTTAACTGAAATGAAATACTAAATTATAGAGTTTTTTTATCTAATCAAATCTAAATAGAAAGACTTGGGGAAAGGATAAATGTGTATGTCCTCAATGGGATAATTGCAAAGTGTAAACTTATTTATTTATTGTATTTAATTCCTCTGGTCACACAGGATCTTTTTTCAGATTTTCTTGGATGGTTTGTATGCAGAGAAACTCTGTATTTTTAGACTGACCATCTCACTCTTAACTCGTATATAAAAAACTCTCATTGTATGTCCACAATTTGGTGAAAAATGCAGGAATAAATGAAATCAAGAAGCCGGTCTACCACTTGATCCAAACAATGCTGAATCTTCGTATGAAATAACCAGTTGTAGGCCACGACTAAGAAAGCTGGCCTGAGTGTTTCGAGAGACTGAACGTCATCATGAAAGAGTGTGAGAAAGAGAAGAAGAAGACATAAAGCAGCTCATCAGCATGTGTGTTTTACAAGCGTCTCTGATCAGAGGTCACAGGCACAAATAAAGACATTCCTCCACAGTGTCCTGATGACAGTGTGACGTCTTCCTTTTCTGTGCTTCAGTTTATAAAGAAGAAGGACGTCACAAATAATGCCTTATGGGGTCACTTAATCTACAAACCTGTAGAATTACTAAAGAAAGTCAAACATGTTTTATATATTACAGTAAAATACAGTAAAAACTGAAATATTATTGCAATCTAAATGAACTGTTTTCTATGTGAATATACTTTAAATTGTCATTTATTCCCGTGATGTGCAGCTGAATTCTCAGCATCAATGCTTCAATCTCACATGATCTTCAGAAATCATTCTAATACGCTGATTTGATGCTCAAGAAACATTTCTGATTATTATAAAGGTTGAAAACGGTTGTTCTGATTAATATTTTTGTGGAAACGGTGGTACATTTGAATTTATTCAGGATTTGTTGATGAACAGAAAAAAAAAAATCATTTATTTGAAATAGAAATCTTTTTTTACACTATAAATGCATTTACTCTCACATTTGATCAATTTAACGTGTCCTTGATAAATAAAAGTATAAATTTTAATCTTACTGGCCCCAAAGTTTTGAACAGTAGACTTTTTTATTGCTCAGTAATTTAAATCAAACTTTTTTTGGGAAATTGAATTAAACCTTAAATAAAATGTGATTAAAATATAAATACTGAAAATCTAAACAAAAATTAAGAACGAATCGTTGCATTGGTAACTAACTGAAAAATATTGAAGTTGAAGTACTAAACAAATGGAAATTAAATGAATAATAAACATTTTATAATAATAATAATTTTATATATATATATATATATATATATATATATATATATATATATATATATTATTATTAGTAGTAGTAGTAGTAGTATTAATATATATATAATACTATATTATTATATAATATATATATATATATATATATATATATATATATATATATATATATATATATATATATATATATATATATATATATATATATAATATTATTAATTAGTAGTATTATTATATATATTATTGTTTTATTATTATTAATACATTTTTATTAACAATTATACAAATATTGTACAATATTTAGAAATAAAAATGTAAATAATACAACATCAATAGCACATCATAACTATATAAAAAAATATGGTTAAAAATATAACACATTTTTAATAAAAACTGAAAATATAAAAATAACTAAATTTAAGATACTCAGCATATAAATGATACTAAAATAACACGATGATACAGTCACACAGGTTTGATCATTTACAATAATGATGGGATGAGATGAGACTTTTCAAGAGGACATTACCCAGCTCTCCCTTTACCCCTGTGGTCCCGTGTGGACCACCAACACTAATCACTTCTCGTTAGGTGATGGGGCTAAACTACACATCTCTGAAACAGACCCCAAACACTGATCCACAACATTAAAAGCAAAAAGAAATGATGACATGTCCGTTTCTCAGAGCGATTTCCTAAACGTTTCTTGATTTACTGTAAGTCTGAGCTCTTACCTCATCCCGTTTTACAGCGGAGGCTAAAACAGCGTCTGCTGCCAAATTATGATCCCATCCGCAGAACATCGAAGGAAAAGCTGCGCAATCCAACGCCTGAAGTGATGTCTACGCTTCACATCACAGCCTGTGCTACAAGCAGGTCCTGAGTTCAACCTTATTTATTACTGAGAGGAACAGAAAACAGGGAAACGTGGACAAATGCAGTGCTATGGCGAAGACAACACCGGTTATTCTTTTGCATGCAAAAACGACTATTTATTTTCTTCATACATGTTTCCGTGGTTATCATTGCAAAAAATAATAAGTCTCTTCATAATCATTCAACAAAGACCTAATAGCTCGTGTTTATTTCATTCATTTAAATCACATTTTACTCAGAATGTAAGCGTTACATCATGTTGAGTCAAGGCAATTCTTAAAGGAACACTGCACAAAATAAGGAGTACTGTCATTATTTACTCCTCTTCATGCTGTTCCAAGCATATCTTCTTTGATTACAAACATATGATTATCTTTCTTTCATGGAAGACAAGATCAGATGCTTTGCAGACATTGATCCTTTCTATACAAAGAAAGCTCTAAAAATTACATTTATTTTATAATAATATCATTTCAGTCTTTCCATTAGCAGAAAATGTAGCATGGCAACGCTTGCTGACCGGTGGATCCTCTGCAGTGAATGGGTGCCGTCAGATGGATTCGTTTCTTATAAACACACAGCTTTTCTGTTGTCAAGATATTAACTGATGGACTGGATTGCTTGTGGATTATTGTGATGTTTTTATCAGCTGTTTGGACTCTCATTCTGACGGCACCCATTCACTGCAGAGGATCCATTGATGAGACACTGATGCAATGCTACATTTCTCTGAATCTGTTGAAGACACAAACTCATCCTAGTCTTTGATGACCTGAGGAGGAGTACATTTTCAACAAATTTTGATTTTTAGGTGAATTATTTCTTTAAAAGCTTTTGTGTGGCCCAAAACAGCATGAGACCAATTTACTGCAGACACGCCATGAAACAGATTTACACCGAACAAAGTGAGGACATAGTGAAAAACCGGTTCAAATTGCAAGTGGCTCCCAGGAGTTGAGCTCAGCCGTGGAAATTCAACATAAACCTCTTCATGTTGAAATACACCATGCACTGTCCTTCTTCACAGTTTTCCCTCGCACCGGGCGGATTGTGATCTCACTTATTGAGGCTTAAATGCTATTGTTGAGTGACTGGCGAATGAAAATGTGTGAGAGACCACCACAGTAGAAGTAGAACAAGTGAGTCAGTGGACCAGAAACACCCATCAGCCAGAATGAGAGAATAAAAATCACCACCAATGCATGCAAAACAAAGCTTTTCTATGAAGTCTGTGGATCGTTTTCTATGAAGATACATGCTTGTCCAAGTGTAAAGAGTCTTAAAGGCTTCTTTATTCATGAGAAACAGTAATCAAATACAAGCAAGACATGGTAAACACAAGAGTTCAGATACTTTAGAAAAGCAGCTTACAGAAAAAGCTCTTTGTCCTGACAGGTGAGAATGTGTGTGGGCATGTGTCTGTGTTCGCTGTCTCTTTTTTCTTTCGCAGGGGTCATTGAAACAGCTGGACACACATGCAGATTTCCTGATTATGACTCTTCAGCCAAAGATTCAGACCCCCAGCTCTAACCATCTGACTTTTTAGGGTCTCCATTCAAATTGTACAAATTTTTAGGGTCTCCATTCAAATCACATGCCATTCTATTCAAATCAGCTCATTGCAAAACTGTAAACATCCCATTTATACAGCAAAGAGTTACTGAAGAGTTTACAGTAACACTCTCAATAATGCATGTATTAAAGCATATATGAATGTGAATTTATCAATAAAAATGAGTGTTCTTAATGAACCGGCTGTGATAAAATAATATAAGAAATAATAATAATAATAATGATTATTATCATTGTTGTTATTGTCATTTATAATAATAATAAAATGGTTACTAATTATTTATATACATTATTATTTTATCAATATAATTTTAATTGTTAAATATAATTACTTTTTAATAATAATATTACAAATTAATAGCATTTTTTATTATTTTAGGTATTAATATATGTAACTTTAAATTATTTATTCTAATATAAATTAAATAGTCATTATTTATAATAATAATAATAATAATAATAATAATAATAATAATCTAATTTCATTAGAATTGAGAGTCTACTTTATAAACTTTTGATGCATGTGTAATGCCTTATAATGCAACTTAAATATTTTAGGTTTTATTGTGAACTGTAAACAATTAAAATCAATTCTATTTAACAATAAAATATATTAATCATTAAAATAACCATTCACCTATTTTTGGTTACACCTTTTAAGAATATAATGCATTATAGACAAGACCAGCATCAGAAATAATTGCATCCTACTTTTTAAATTAAGGAACAAAAAAGGCAAGAAATACTTTAATAAAGCATGATATATACAAGCTTTACAGGAATAAATGATGTTGAAATGCCAAAGGATGACAGCAGCTGCTCTTTTGTACAGTTGTAATGTGACTGCAAAAATGTGTTATTATTTAAACAAATTTATAGTTCAAATAATTTAAGCTTTGACAAAAACAAAACATTTTATAAAATGACAAACATCACATTTCAACCTAATAAATTACTGTTTATGATATATATATAACCTGGTCTGAATGAATATGCAGATTCACTCTCTGACAGCAGGTGGCGCTTATAGAAAAGCAGAAATACAGAGGTTCATCTGAATGCACTATTTCAGACATCATACGGATATAAGATTAGAAAAACATGCCATCGAATCTTTTCTCAAGTCAGTTCGCAAGAGGTTATTTATTCATAAAACCAAACAAAAACTCCTTGGATTTGCAAAAACGACATGATTGGCTTATTTTGAAGTCAGAACAGCTTATGTAAGTGTATAATTGGAAACAAATTTGCAGGTATGGAACTAACCGGGTGACACTTGACATTTCCAGAGACGAGCGATGTCGCTGGGTGCAGCATATTCAAGCAAAGGCTGACACTGAAAAGTTGTGTGAAAAAAGCTAAATCAACGTAAAGCAACCAATCCCCTTGCGCTACTTGAGTTTCTTCACCACTGGAAGCTGCTCTGATATTGACATGGTCCTACCTCTTGCCTGATCATAACCCTTTTAATTTTTTTTTTTATCTGCCATCTTTCGCTATCTATAGTCGATTGGCTAATATCCAGTGCCCTCTTCTCCCTATCATTATTAGAAACGCCCCTTAATGTTGATTGGCTGCGAGTTTGTTCTGGGACTCGGCCCGATTGTGGTAAAAAGCATTTTTATAAAAATCGCTTTGTGCATCTTTAACCAAACCAGCTTGGTCAAAATTACCCAGCATGTATTCTGTCCAACATTTAACTAGTGCTGGGTTGCCAAATAACCCTAAAATGGTTGTTTTTCACCCAGCATTTTTTAGATTGTGACCAAGTTTATCGGCCAGTTTGTAATTTTACATTTCCACCAGTTTGACCCATTCAGATAAAAAAATAGTAGGTTCTCTTTCCAAAAAAAGAGGCATTTTTACGGTTTACTTTTACCAAAGATAAAGGCTATAAAAGGATTTTTACCCCCTACAGCAATTTTGGCTCCAAAAGAGATCCTGTCAGTGAATAGATCTTAAAAGAACATTTTTAATAATCATACTTATCACTATAAAGAACCTTTGTCCATTAGAAAAAAGATCCATGGGTGTTAAAGGTTCTTTACGGAACCATTGATGCAAATCGATTGATTTTTAAGAGTGTATCAATTGTGACAACCATTATGTCTGAGCCAGGGGGAGGGGAAAGGGGCGGAGCCAAACAAAAACAACACCATTACCACAAACTAGAGAGGGAGAGGGAGAGAGACACAGCAGAGTGTTCCCTGTGTTCAGTGCTGATGGGTGGATGTTAAGGACATCTCTCTCTAAATCAATGTGTCACTCAAAGTGAACAGTTCACAGAGAGCAGTCGGAGGATCCTTTGGGCAGAGACTCCAGCAGGACATGCAGACACACGCTGACCACGGACAGAAACTAAACCGCACTTAAAGAACAGTTTGCAACAGGACACAAAATGAGACTGTCACCCATCATCCTATGACAGGAGACACGCCGGGGGACGGACAAGAAGAAAGAGGGACAGAAAGGACGGGTGGATCTGTGATGACTTTCACTTCAGGGACAACACCATCCAACCTTCCTGGAGAGAGATTGTAAGGATAAAGCAGAGAAAAAGAGAGAAAGAGCCGGGAACATCAGCACACCATCCTGGTAAGAGCCGTTTGATTACAAATGTGATGGATTCAGATGAATCATGTTCTCTGGCTTTCACCTTCATACTAACAATTAGACTGGCAGATATATCATGCAATGAAAGGATTTCAAAATGCATATATTTCCAGGATTTGCAGAATAGCTTTGTAGAAATGTGCATGATTATCCATTATATTTTATTCATTTAAATTTATTTGTCAGAACTGGAATAAATCAAATAAAAGAAGCCTGATTCCAGGTTTTCCGTAGCAGGGAAAACCCATGACTTTTAAAGAACAATTAAATGTATTCATTCAGCTGTTGCTCAGATCAAAAGCAATTTAATTTTGACATTTGTATTAAACATTTTAGAACTAAAGGTAACTACAACAAAATTAGATTTACTAAAGAGACTTTTAGAAAAAACTGTACACTATAAGCCAAGTCATGGGTCAGATTTCCAGGGAATGCATGAACTGATGAAATGTATGCCCCTTGAATGCAAGGTAAGTCGCTTTCTATAGAAGCATTTGTCAAATGCATAAATGTAAATATATAAATGCAGAAAGATGCATAAAACTCTCATCAAAATGGTATACCTGGTACAAATAAAAGCATAAATGAGAAATGTTCAGCATGGCGATGTTGTAATGGTAGCATGCAGATGCAATCACACTTCACTTCATGCATTCAAGTACTTGAGGACTTGAGCTCAGGACAGAACATTTAGTTTCAACAAGAGCTTATGACATTCACTTATGAGATAATCACACACAAAATCAGACCAAAACATGGTTAGCACTTGCTGCATCTATATGGGGAAGTTCTTCTCACAGAACAATGAATGCAAATGATTTCCTGCTGAATTGTCTTTGGTACTTGTTTGTCATTCACCCTTAAAAATAAAGGTTCTTTAGGAATTCCTGGAGCTGGATTTGTGCCCAAAAGACACGCTCTCCGTCTTAAAGACTACATTCGCATCTCCTGAGTGAATAGCAGCACTCGCAGGTCAGAAAAAGAAAGTTACAGTTAATGCATACTGACTGATGACACAGACCCCGATGACATCAGCGGCTCAAGCTATGACATCATCACACTCGAGTTCAAATTCAAATCAGATTTGAAATCCAAGTCAGATTTTGAATTTGGAACAACGACGTAATGCAGCATTCTCATGCGTGACTCTATGGAAGTGATTCTGGCATTGCTCGTTACAGCAAAACAGATCCGTTTGCTGCTTTATGACACCAAAACGCTGTGTCTATATCACAAAACTGAAGAAAAAAAAAGCACAACACAAGTGCAAGAATATAATAAAAATAAGCATTCGAAAGTTGATGTTTCAGTCACTTTGATATTTTTTTTAGTTGGAATATGTTAATTCTGACATGATGTAAAGGGTTAAATATAATGCAAATATATATTTTTACACTAGGGCTGCACGATTAATTGCATGCGATTGTAAAGCCGGTTCTTTGATTAGCAGTAAATATCCATCACCTGCTTTCAAATGGAGCGTAACTTACTACACAGAGCCGTAGTTCTCGGACAAGCTACGCAATATCGCATCATAATCGCAGAGGAATCGATTCGTGGACCCCTATTTTACTCTTAATGTGTTAAAGGTTTATAAAACAACAACAACCATTAATACATTGCAGAGATGCAATACAGGGTTAGAAAAATCCTAATAACCAACAGACAGTGAGCATGTTTCCTAAATCAACGCCAAAACAAATGCACAACAAAAACCCCTCTAATAAAGGTTTAACACGGTTATGTAATTTTTAAAGAATATATGATTCATCATGCATGTTTGTAGCATGAGGTTATGGATCCTTGCTGAGGGTCTTGTGCAATCTTGTTTATATTCTCCTTGATTGGAATACATTTTCCTTTGATGACTCAATGCTATGAATGTTTGTTGGTACATTCAGTCCAAAGCACAAGACACGTGATTCAGACGTTAAAAATAACTAAATGAGAAAACAGGAGTTCAGCATTAGATAGAAGTAGAAAGCAGTGTTAAACTACTGTCCCAACGACACTACAATCCCTGAAATGAGTGGAAAGGAGCTCCTCCTTACTAATGAACACAATAAAAACCATGACCGCTGAGTCTGTTGTTATGGGAGATGCTCTGTGCACACAACATCGTGTCATCGATTTTCCCATCTGTGAATTAGTGCATTCCTGTGCTGGGGTGTAGAGCGATGACTTAGTTATTTAATGACTGGAGAGATTAGGGAAACAAAATCTGACATGAATCACACATTAACATGCACTTATGTAGCAAAAACTTCTTATGAATGCTTTGTAAAGCCTTAGGATTTGATCTGGTGTTCATGTGTCCTTCATAAAGACTCTTCAAAACTCCTCAAATTTGACTTTTAATGCCAGATATTTTGTGTTTTGTGCATCATAAGGGTTTCATCAGACTGATTCAAAACCAGTGAGTCTTGGGCTTTTGGGTCACGCTATCTACCATATGTAATTCTCTCTGCTTATCCGTTAATCGATGACGCAATAAACAGATATAAACTAAAACATTCGGAAACATTTACGTATATAGCAAAACTTGTGTATACAGCAAAAACAGTGTGTGGCCTAGTGGTTTAAGAAAGACTGGAATCAGAAGGGATTTAGCATCAATTCAAATGCAAATCAAATGCAAGGCGCAGTCCAAAAGCTGGCTAATTCTAATGTTTCAGAGTAATTCACTTACAAATGCTTTAACAGGGCAAAACAGACCGGTTCTTTGGAAAATCACCAAAGAACACAATACATGTTTCATTAGCTAATGGCTTTACATTTAATTTAACAAAGGGGCTCAAGTGACGAGGATCTTTTAGGGTCATTCAAACAGGATGGAAACTTGCATTACATCAGTTTTGCTTTTTAATTATCGTTCTACAGTATGAACACATGCATCTGCCTGCTGCATTGCTTCTGAATCAGGCGACTGCTTTAAGATTGCATGGCAAGTCCAGTTGATCCTAAAATCGCATCAAATGCATAAAATAAAATATGTCCAAAAATATGGGTTCAGTAAGGTTTTTTTTTTTTTACAGAAATCCATGGGTCTATTAAGCAAAGATGAGTTAAAATAATAATAATGCTCAAAAACGGCATCTAAAATGTTGCAAAACATGAACATGATAAATTGTGTTTTTTTTTTTTTGTATTTAATAAAATAATTCTGGAACATTTTGTCAGTTTACTCCAAAAATACTAAGCAGTACAACTGTGTTCAACATTTATAATTAGGAAAGTTTTTTGAGCAGCAACTCGGCATATAAAGAATAATTTCTGAAGATCATGTGACACTAAAGCCTGGAGGAATGATGCTGAAAATACAGCTTTGATCACAGGAATAAATTACATTTTAAAATATATTACAAAAGAAATAAATTATTTTTAAATCGTAATACTTTTTCAAATAATTTTTTTTTAAAGATAAAATAAATGCATTCTCGGTGAGAAAGAATTAGACTTACAAATAAATAAAATATATTATAGAAAAGTTATAAATTGAAGTTTATAAATCTTTTATCTTATCTTAGTGTTCAATTGATAGAGCACTGCACTATTAAGCGCAAGGTTGGGGGTTCGATTCCCCGGGAACACATGATATGTAAAAATTGATAGCCTGAATGCACTGTAAGTCGCTTTGGATAAAAGCGTCTGCTAAATGCATTAATTTAATTTATTTAAATTTTATTTAATTGAATTTATCTTTTCATGTTCCAGCACAAAGACGCATCTCAGACAGCCATGACCGTCATCACTTTGAAGCGCTTTCTTCTGGCCCTGCTGACCATCACCCTGTCCAGACCCGACTCTGCTTCGCTTGGGTTCGCCGAGGAGTTCGAAAGCAGAGACGACATACTCGAAAGCGAGTTCATGTTCGCCAGTCGTCCCAAACGCTCCGCCGACCCTCCCAGCGCCTCGGACCCTGACAAATGCTCCTACACCTTCATCGTTCCTCAGCGCAAAACCACGGGCGCCATCTGCGTGAACTCTAAAGAGCCGGAAGCCCTGCTGGAGAACCGCGTGAACAAGCAGGAGCTGGAGCTGCTGAACGGAGAGCTGCACAAGCAGCGGCGGCAGATCGAGACGCTTCAGCAGCTGGTGGAGGTGGACGGCGGCGTGGTCACCGAGGTCAAGCTGCTTCGCAAGGAGTCGCGCAACATGAACGCCCGGGTCACGCAGCTCTACATGCAGCTGCTGCACGAGATCATCCGCAAGAGAGACAATGCGCTCGAGGTTTCTCAGCTGGAGAACCGCGTGTTGAATCACACGTCAGAGATGCAGCAGTTAACCACACGTTACCGGGATCTAGAGCACAAATACCAGCACCTTGCATCGCTTGCGAGCAATCAAAGCGCGCTTATAGTACAGCTAGAAGAGCAATGCAGGAGAGGAGGCTTTGTTGGTGGAGGTTTTGGTGTTGGTGGAAGTGCAGCTGGTGTTGTACGACAAACTCGACCTTACCAGCCACCTGCAATCCTCCCGCAGCCTCCACAACATCGCCAACCACCTCCACCTCCGGTCCCACATTCCCCCGCCAGGCCTTTCCACCCACCGACCTACACCCGCCACAACAACCAGCTCACCAATGAAATCCAGAGCGACCAAAACATCAAAGCAATGCCACCGACTTTACCAACGGTGCCCCCTGAAACACACAGCTCCTCCACAGATAAACCCTCAGGTGAGTCCACTCCAAGATTAAAGTTTTGTCATAATCACTTACCCCCCATGTCGTTCCAAGTTCGTCTTTGGAACATAATCTAAGATATTTTGTATGAAAACCGGGAGGCTTGTGTCTGTCCCATTAACCTGCCAAGTAAGTTACACTATAAAGGTCCAGAAAAGTGTGAAAGACATCATCAGAACAGTCCATCTGCCATGAGTGGTTCAACCGTAATCTTATGAAGCAACAAGAACACTTTTTGTAAACTAATGATGACATAATAATGAAAATAATGACTATATTCAACAATTTGTCTCCTCGTCTCTTCTCACCTGGTCTCCTATAAGGTGGCTGCTAAGCTAAACCAGCTAAAACCATCTTAATCCAGACAAACAAACCATATAAGTTCTGGTTTAAGTGGGTTTTAATTAGTCTGTTGTGTGCTAAATTAATTGCCAATCAATCAGTATTCTGACTGTCATGCACAATTTGTGATGAAGTCACAAGGATTTATGCTCAAATGGACCCAAACTCCTCTTTGAAACCTTTTCCTTTTCCAAACATTGGAAGGATACTGTATGTTATGAATAATAGAGTTAAGTAAAGAAACATTAAAGAGCTGCCTACATTACTGAAAACATTTCCTTATAAAATCATGACGTAACTCTCCACAGTGTAGGGCCACACACAACAGGATCGGGGTGAGTAATGAGAAACATCTAAACATTACACAGCCAGCCATCTTCATTTTCTTGCACTGTTTTTACAAGGTCAATTGTATTTTGCACACAGAGTATGATAAATATGTATGGCTACGCCTAAATGGTTTGGTTACATCAGTGGTTCCAAAGAAAACAGGCTAAAAGTTGAGCGACACAAGCCACACGTGGATTTCCCTGCCGCTGATCGCTCAGAGCTTGGTCTCCGTCCCATTACAACACAATCATTTAACAACACATTTTCTGAACTAAGAGTGCACATTATTCTTGGGAGGAAAACCCTCCAAGACATGAACCAATTTAAAGTCCTTAAATGGGGGATTCCAGAGACTTTTGCAGAGAAATCTTTGGTTTGATGGAAGGGGTCTGTTTAAGTGTTGTTTAATATTCTGCTATATGGGAATTTCTTTGTGGTAACTGATAACTGTTTGCCTCAGATGCTCAAATGTGGCTGTATAAATGAAATGCAGTGTAGGAACATGAATAATGGGGTGATGCAGTTATTATGAATCAGTTCACACTTTTCTGAAATCTCTTTCACATGGTACAGTATATTATGGAAGCTTGTTTCTGCCATCGGATGAAAAAAAAGCTAATTGTTACCTTTTAGATTCAAAGCTAGAACCCTGAGATATAAACTTTCAATTCTGCTGGAATTATGTTGCAATTGTTGCAATTAAGGGGGAAAAAGTCTGAATTGTGAGATAAAAAGTTGCATTTACCTTTATTATTGTTTATTCCGTGATAGAAATAAACCCTGAATCTCCGAATTCATAGAAAAAAAAAATGTAAAATTTATGAGATATAAACTCAGAATCGCAGATTTTTTTTTTTTTTTTTTTTTTAATTGTGAGATAAAAAGTTGCAAATAACTTTTACATTTTTTATTTTGTGGTAAAAAAAACAATTTTTATATCAGAATTACGAGATACAAACTTTTGCGAGATTTTGCGAGAAAAAGTCAGAATTGTGAGATAAAAACTCGCAATTAACTTTTTTACATTTTCAGCCCAGCAGAAATAAGCAGTCATCTGTAAACCAATCTTGTCATTTTTATTTTTTTTATAACATACCATTAAATCTCGCTAAGTTAAGTGCTTTGTTTTAACAGATTTATACGCACTTTACTAATAAAAATACTGACTTGCTACTTTATTTATCAGTCTTAGTTACCACATGCAACAGATGAGTTGGCAGTATCTTATGGCGTTTACACCTGCAGGCATAAATCTTAATGCAAAATATACATTACTATTTACTTTTGTTACTTTTGTTTGTTATGTCACTTTGGATAACAGCATCCGCTAATTGCATAAATGTAAAAATGTTGTCATTTACCAGATGCTTTAATCCAATATATTATACTAAAACATCTGAGAATGATAAAACTTCCCAAGTAAATCATTCTGGTGGATCTGGTCTGATGCTCAACTGTGGCACATAAAAACTTGTTTTATTACAGTATTTTTTGTGCAAAAGCTTGCTCTGAAAAGATTTCCTTACGCATAAAAAAGAGCAGAAAAGAATGAATAATCATCTAAAAACTTGCACAGAATACAGAAGGTCCTTTCAGACAGAGATGACTGTGATTTCAGAGCAGACTGTGAAGCTTCGTCTGGAGCTCATAATGCTTGATTATTCAGCAGCAGACAGCGAGAAAACCACTAAACTGAACTGAAATGTCAAAAGCAGCAATCATAGGGAACCAAGACGAATCAGAACAAAAACTGTGACGAATCAAATTCATCTGAGGAGATTCCATTGGATTTTTCTATTACCATTTGGGGGGGAAATCAACAAGCGTGACAAAAGCCGAAGGATAATTTGAGACAGAACTTCAATCAATGTTCTCTGAAAGCAGCAGACCTATGGATGAATGTCTCGCGATGATCTGGTAACTTTGGTATGATATCAACTCAACTTTACTGATGATGTACAGTTGCATGCTCACACATTAAAGGAATAGTTTATCCAATAATGACATTTTACTCACCCTCAGTCCATCCAGTATGAGTTTGTTTCCTTAATGGGAACAGACTTGGAGAAATGTACTGTAACATTTCATCACCTGTTCACCATCCTCTGCAGTAAATGGGTGCCGTCAGAATGAGAGTCCAAACAGCTGATAAAACATCACAATAATCCACACCACTCCAGTCCATCAGTTAACATCTGGAGAAGCGTTAAGTCTTGTGTTAGTAAGAAACAAATCCACCATTCAGACTTTTATAACTTCAAATCTTTGTTTCCAGCAAATATATTCTACATACTGAAAAACACTTTCTCCATTGAAAAAGTCATCTTGTCTAAATCAGGGGAGAAATCTGCACAGATCAAGCACTGTGCAAAACGAATATATGGCTGGATTTTGATGTGAGAGACCAACAGGAGATTATATGGGTCCTAAGGGCACTTCTCCCGGAAGAGCGCACGCTCCTGTATAGCACAGCACTGAGAGCACAACAGACATTCACATTTCTTAAGGATAATGCAGTCAAAACGAAAAAGGGTCATGATCGTGTGTTGGAACCGCAGGCGGCGAGTAAAACTGCTTCAAATATCTCTGTGTTGTTAACTTAGCTATCAGCGCGTAAGCAATGTGATGTTGTCATCAAACTGCACTTTCCACATGTACAGCTAAAAAAAAAAAAAAAAAAAAAAAAAAAAAGACGACATAAAGTGGAACTTAGTCAGTATTCAAAACCGCTAAGCAAATATATACAGTTTCAGTACATACCACATAGAGACGTCGTTGCTGATGCTGCTCTTGTTAAATTTCAGCCTCTGGATCTGATTCTGGATCATAAATATACGCTGAATCTGACTGTTAGCCATGGTTTGTTTTGGATGTGTTTTTCCTCACGATAATGTCAGAGCTTCCAGCTCTCAACGCAAAAGCCTACTGGCCCTCGTAATTCTTTAGCTCCGCCCACACGTCACGCCTCCAGTCCGTCGTGTTTTTACAGGAAAAATCTGTACAGACTATCTTTCTCTTATAAATATAATAAAAATAAAGACTTTTTGGAGTTATGAAGGATGCAGTACTACTCTATAGGTACTCAAGATTAACAGGATATTGAGTGAAAACCAGCATTTTACCCCCCCCCCCCTTTAAGGACTAATATTTTAACCAGAAGCAACAGGTTAGAGTTAAAAACACTTTAATGATGGATTTGTTTTTTTAAAAACATGCAGCTTTTCTCTTCACAAGAAGTTAACTGATGGACTGGAGTTATGTGTATTACTTATGATGTTTTTATCAGCTGTTTGGACTCTCATTCTGACGGCACCCATTCACTTTAGAGGATCCTGTCTGAGAACAGAGGTATGATTTGCCTGTTGGACTGAAGCTTGTTCGCTAACTCAGACTCATTTACAGAGACGGTGAAGGCATGATTGGATCAGTCAGTAGCCGAGCCAGCGTGTTCATTTTCTACATGATTTTCCATCTCCTTACGCCAGTTTTTAGGTTGCCCAAAAAGGTGTGGAGAACATGCAGTCATAATGAAAACAGAATTGCCTCAAATGTGATTCTGGGAACTTGTGAGCCCAGATGAGAAAACAACATGTCCTCTACAATGGTTGCATAAGTGCATGGCATAATAGTATGAGGTCAGTGAGGACAAAAATTGCATGACTATTTTACAACACCTAATAATTACACCTTATAAACCAATCCAAATCCAATAGTTGAAACACAGCTGGGATGCATCAAACTCAACCGACAGAACCAGACAAAAGAACAAGCTCTTGGAGGTCCTGGCCAGTCATTGCTCATCAAAAAGTGACTCTCTTTCACAATCCCTTTCTCTTAGAAACGCAAACCTAATCAGCTGTCCACAAAGACAGCTGGATCCATGGCTAGCGATATATAATCTAAAGCAGCTATGAACCACATCTGATTTGATTTTGACATTAAATTCAGAGATGCTTTAGAGAAAACCATGACTTAAATATTGCATGTGTGCTTTCCAAAACAGGGCCGTTCAAAGACTGTTTACAGGCTCTAGAGGAAGGACACGCCAACAGCGGCATGTTTCTGGTGAAGCCGGAGAACACCAACAAACTGATGCAGGTCTGGTGTGACCAGAGACACGACCCCGGCGGCTGGACCGTCATACAGCGACGCATGGACGGATCGGTCAACTTCTTCCGAAACTGGGAGACGTACAAGGTCAGAAAGAAGTTTACTTTCAGATTTTAGGTGATTAAATAGCTTTAACGTGTGAAGTTGCATGATGTTTTTAAACAAACATTCTGGGTGCAGTATCTCGAAGTCAAGTCACAATTATTAATATAATGTTTTAATTAAAAAAAGATTGTTTCAAATGATTAAACTGGATAAGAACAGTGCTAATGTGGAAAGTTATTCAATTATGAAACAGATTTTAGCTGAAAAGCAACAGGTGCCGTTATTCAGCTCAATTTAGTTCAATGTTTATTCAAGTGCAAAGGTTGTAAAAATTAATACGTTTTGAAATCATATTTACTGTAGTTCAACTATAAAGAAGCTTTGCAAAGAGGAGGATAGTGTCATGATATTATTAGTTTTGCTAAATTTCCGAACTGTTGTGTGTTTCTGAGCAACACACTTTACTAAATTAATCTGCAGTTTTTAACGACGAACTGTAGAACTGAAGTGACATTCATAACAAGATGATTAGTTGAATCATTTCATAATGCACTTGCATTGTTTAGCAATTTGTGATTTCTTAAAAATAGCGTTAAATAAGTGTATCGTCACACCCCTAGTGCAAGTCTATGGGGAAATATATCATGCTAATTAAAATGTTATCATAATGAGGTCATGCAAACATGATCACTCAGCACTGATAAAACTGAATGCAATGCTTCAGATCTCCATCGCTGGATAACAGCAGAAATCGCCCTCCATTAGTCAGAGTTAATTAAAGTAATGAGACGCACATTGTTCTGAAACCCTGCCGTTCGTGCATGGAGAGACTTCCATGACGAAATGTCTTAGCCAGTCAGTCTCACAGCAAACTGTGGCTTTTTGCGATTTCTGAAATCATCCAAAACATCACTTTGAAACGTCAGATGAATTTGGTTATGCAAGATGGGCAAGGTTTTCAAACAAGGGCCAAGGCTTTTCCACAAAAACTCTGTCTGACAGAAACACTGTTGACGTCACCCGTGCCCAGAACTGAAATCAGGAGCAGAAGAGCCAATGTGAAGGGAACGTCCTAATAACTAGATCAACTCGGCTGCTCTGGAAACATTTTAAAAAGCACTAAAATGACACTGAATGAAATAATTTATTATATAATGTCATTTTATTATTATTTTTTTATATGCAAACCATTTATACCATGATATATATATATATATATACATATAAAATTGCATCCAAAGATTCTTTACATTGTCTTCATGGTGTTGCATGAAAAAACTAAAATCATTTCGGTTTGAAATGACTTGTGGGTGAAAGGAAATAATGACAAAATAGTTTTTTCTTTAAACCATGAGTAACACAACAGCAGTCTGGAGTTAAAGTCTTAGCTGGTGATTTATCACATGCATTAATAAGCTCTGTTCCTGTTTCCTCACGATATACTAGGTGTACATGTTAAGCTGGCACGTCTGTGACATAATGGGCGATTTCTGTCTGCTATCAGCTAGTTACATGCAGTATGTTCTCAGGTGTTACATGATACGGCGGTCAGATCTGCTTGTTTGAAATGAATAATGGCTCCTAATGCTAACACGGCTAAATACAAACACGTGTACGATGTTGCTAGAGTTCTTTTAAATTGCATTGTCTGGCAGGATTCAAGATCTGACAAAGAGTGTATAAAACAAGAATGAGCACGACCAGTTCTGAATAAAAATATAAAAACTATTTCACACATTTTCATATTATTATTATTATTTTAAACCTAATAAAATATTTATTAAAATATTTTAATTTAAAAACAATATAATATAATATAAATACCTAATGTAGGAAAAAGGTAGCTTAATTATATGTATATAAAATCATTTATATAACACGTATACATATAAAAATAAGCTACTTTTCTTACATAATATAATAATATATTTTATTATATTATATAATATTATATATAAATACATCTTATTTCATAAATAAATAAATAAAATAAAAAAAGAGGCAAGTCATGTAGAATTATGGTAAAGTATGCAACATCATAACCTGAAATGTTAAAGCTTTTAAAGACCATTCCTTGTAGACCATGCATCAGAGGGTTAAATGTTTGTATAATATATATTAATAAATACTTTTTAATTATTATTCTTTTGAGCTGGAATGGTCTGTTTAACAATCTGTTTCTTTGTCGTTTCTATCTTAGCAAGGATTTGGGAACATCGATGGTGAATACTGGCTTGGTTTGGAGAACATCTACTGGCTGACCAGCCAGGGCAACTACAAGCTGCTGGTGACGCTGGAGGACTGGTCCGGCAGGAAGACGTTCGCAGAATACGCCAGTTTCCGGGTGGAGCCGGAGGCAGATTTCTACAGGCTGCGGGTGGGCCGTTACCATGGCAATGCTGGGGATTCCCTCACCTGGCACAATGGGAAACAGTTCACCACCCTGGACAGAGATCACGACGTGTACACAGGTATCAGACCAGCACTGATGGAGCACCACAACCAGCTGCAATAAGGGCTTTAACATTTGCAGAAACGAGCTCGCATTATTGAACTTCCGGCTCCTATCGTCCCAAAATCTTTTTAACAGCGTAGTTAGCTTAGATTAAAATTGCTAATTAAATTAAAAGCATAAAAAATGGTTACATGACATAAAATAAATGTGGGGATAAAAAATAAAAAAGATTCCCACACACCCACTCTGACGTCCCGATCTGAATCAAATGATTTGTAATGCGAAATCTGATTGGAGCGCTTCGAAACATTTCGCAACGCAATGGTTTTAACTGATATTCAGAGTTTCACAAAGCTTGTTGTGTTCTTTGCTCTCTTTCTCTATATAATGTGTTGTCTGAATAACAGTGGACATTAAATCATTACAATTAATATGCCAAATTTGGCTTACAATGTTTTTATTAAACTGCAATCACACTAAATACAGTTTCAGTCGTATTAAAAGTAGGGCTGTCAAATGATTAAAATTTTTAATCAAATTAACCCGAATTTTCAGTGGATTAATCATGATTAATCACTATTTGCAATTACACCTGAATCCTAACCATTTTTTTTTCTGAAATGCATACCAAAAGATAAATAACAGGACACAGATACATTATTTTCATGTATTGATTCATCAATATGTGGTTCTTTTTTTCCTCATTTTCAAAAGTTTAAAATTTACTTAATCAAATTTACCTGAGCACTATATCAAACCATACCATTTAACTACAGATAGTGTAAGAGTTTTAGGTGAACCTGTGGTTAAATATAGCCACATATCTATGAAATTATGCATAGAGAAACTCTAAAGAATGAACTCAGAAACACAAACATGCTCCACCATCACATAAGCAGCACTCTGGGCACTCTTGTTTTTGGGAGGTGTTCATTTGCTCTGCCACAATACTTTAGGATCGATATTTTCACGTTCTGAAGGCTTCAAGTGCCAGTAAAACCAAGTAAAAATGCAAATGCTTTTTCAAACAGCTGTAATTTTCGCTGCATTGCATGTAGGCGTTCTGCGCATGCACAGTGTGAAACACTGGACGCTATAACAGGAAGAAGCTCCAGCGTATCAACTACTAAAGTCGTCTCTGTTTATCGAGCTTGGCATGAATGTATTTGAGAGTAAATGGGGTAAAACCTTAAGCTTCTTCTGTGTTTTCGTCGTGGCGCTCGCCGCTGTTTTTTACTATCTTGAGAATTCAGAGATCGACGACTTTTCCTGACCTGAATAATTTGTCACACTGCGCATGCGTGAAATGCGTTAAAAAATTTGACGTAATTAACGACAAACAACTAATTAACGTCGTTAACGCGCTATTTTTGACAGCCCTAATTAAAAGCATTTAAAAAATAAAATAAAAAAACATCCCCCCTCTGTTTTTTCCACAAATTTCACTTTCACAAAACTTTCAATGAAAAATTAAAATCTCAAATAAAAACCGATAGAAAATAATAATTGAAAACCGGTATCTGATTGAAAATAATGAAACTATAACAGCGTCTGCTGAGTAACACCCCACTTGTGTTTTTTGTGTCTTGAAAAAGGCCATTGCTAAGTTCATTATGTTTATAATCGCACTACAGAAATTATTTCAACCCAAGCTTTCAAATTTTAAATAAAGTTTGTTGTCGGAAACTTAATGGAGGTGCCGCTGAAGTCATGTGACTGTGGTGTAGTTTGTTTATAGCCTACGTTTAGCTATTTACTTTTGGCGATTATTTACTGTAGTCTTCAAAACTTGCATGAATCAAAATTTTGTTGGTCAAAACCTTATTTTCTGCATTATTCCAAAATCTAATGAAAAGTCCCATATGGTTTTTGTCGAAGGAACTACTATGGGGAAAAAAAAAACTACACAAAAACTAAAAGTGGTGCAGAAACAATTAAAGTTAATTAGAGTTAATTTCACAAAGAAACGACATGCAATAGAGAATAAAAAGGAACATTTTAAAATATAATTTTCTTGTAAGATGTACTCCAATAAACTGACAATTGTTACAGTGTAGCAGATAATTTATTAAAGTGCAAGGTGATGTTAACTTTTATGTTGCCCTACAAAAAAACATCACCGCAGTGCTCCAAATAGAATCAGTGTGTAATGAATCATGTTCACGAACTCAAAAACCTCATTTCCTCTCATACAGGAAACTGTGCCCACTATCAAAAGGGTGGTTGGTGGTACAACGCCTGCGCCCACTCCAACCTGAACGGCGTGTGGTACCGCGGTGGACATTACCGCAGCCGATACCAGGATGGAGTTTACTGGGCCGAGTTCCGCGGAGGATCGTATTCTCTGAAGAAGGTCACTATGATGATCCGACCCAATCCCAACACTTTCCATTAGAACATCATGTGAAGGAAAACGCAAGTCTAATGCGTTAACGCTAAAAACATTGTAAGAAGTGCAATTATTTTTGTTAATTATTGATTGTTTACTTTGTTTAGAGTCTTATGAATTCATAATATGTGACCCTGGAGCACAAAACCAGTCTTAAGTCGCTGGTGTATATTTGTAGCAATACCCGAAAATACATTGCATGGGTCAAAATTATCAATTTTTCTTTCATGCCATTATGCAGCGCTAAGAACTTTATTTGACAAATTAAATAAAAAAAAAAAAAAATTGTTTTTGTTTTTTTTGCACACTCAGATTTTCAAATAGTTGTATGTTGGTTGAATACTATCCTATCCTAATAAATAATAAATCCAAATACTATCCTATCCTTATTTATTCAGCTTTTAGATGATGTATAAATTTCAATTAAAAAATAAAAAATACTGGTTTTGTGGTCCAGGGTCACACATGCAATGACTTCATGAAGAAGACATAACTCATGTCTTCTTGGGATTCTTCCGAATGGTGTCCAGGCATTGTGGACACTGAAGAATAAGTGAAAATACTAGAAAAACTACAGTCAGACAAACCTGGCAACTCAGGTTCCACATGACAAGCTGATTAGCATCGAGTGTGTCCTTAAAATGGGGATAGAGTCGACCTGATCTTAACAGGCATCCGGTCACCTTATTCTCGCTGTAAGAAGTCAAACCATGATAAACTGTTGTTCTGAGTACTTTATTGCTATAAAACATGACTTGTCATGTACCAATGGAGGCATATAGATTCTCATTTGATCTGGTATATCATTGACTTCCAATACAGGGTACGATGCAATTGGAAATCTTAAAGGTATTTCAAAAATTACATTTCTGTTGTCATTTAGAGATAAATTTAGCCTGGTCAGCGTGAATGCATCCATTTACTAGATCAAACATTAATGAGATGTGAACTGGTTAAATGAACACATTTAATGACCGATGCAAAGCCTCTGAAAACTTCAATGACTAGACTACATTTAGTAGCACAAATGCAATGCTTCCTTTTCATTTAGTTTGTTTTAGCATTGATTTTCAATAAAGGGTACATTGCAATTGTGCCTTGAAGTGGACTACATAGGATACATTTCTGTCAACATTTAGAGGTACTTTGTTTATGCATCTATTTTGTAATTTAAAAGACATGGATCGGTTAAACGAACCACAAATGCAAGGCCTTTGCAAAAGTCACAAATGCAAAACATGTCTGTCTTGTGTATTATTGTCTACACTCTGTCAGATTTCACTTCGGTTCTTTAGACTGAGTGCTGTTTTGAAACCATTTGTATATAGAAAATATGAGTGAGTGCCTTTGTAATGCAAATTATGATTGTGTTGTGTACTTACAGAATTCTCCAATAAATTATGTACTGTACAGCTATTATGTTCTTCTGAGATCAACTGCGAAAAACATACACAAGTCTTGCCTTATTAACACAAAAGACAGATAGAAAGGCTTAGCTCGAACCTCAATATTGTTACTTGATCAAGCAACTAAAGGCTCTAAAGGGCCCTACGGGAGACTAAGTTTGTCCTGAGTGACAAAGAACAGACCCAAACCTTTTCTGCTCAAACATTAATCATTTTAGATGACTAATGGTGTTATTAACATCTGTTTCCAAATGAGGAAAACCTTGTAAATGGCTGGAAAACACATTAAAGTCAAGAATGAAATGAAATTGGCATGTGTAAGCCATTTACTTCTGTAATGTAGAGCATTTCTTATTGAAACAGGATATTGTTGAGGAAAAGTAGAATGGTGGAATTGATTTTAATAATCAGATATGAACTGAATTGTAAAAAAGCACAGGTGTTCAGAGAGAAAGTCCTTAGAATAACATGCATTGTTCAATCAAGATCACTTAAAAATGAACATTTGTGTGGATTATTGTGATGTTTTTATCAGCTGTTTGGACTCTCATTCTGACGGCACCCATTCACTGCAGAGCATCCATTGGTGAGACAGTGATGCAATGCTACGTTTTTCCAAATCTGATAAAGAAACAAGCTCATCTACATCTTGAAAGGCCTGAAGGTGAGTAAATCTTCAGCAAATTTTCATTTTTGAATGAACAATTCCTTTAACAGACAAAATGTGACAAGAAACCAATATATGGTTTGTTTTGTTCTGCATTTTTTAACGTCAATCTGACCTACAGTCCACAGTACTCTGTTTTATAATCATGTATGTCAAAGATATAGGGGATGTTAATGCAAACAGTGTTCTTGCCATCTTCCATCTTCACTAAATGAACAAATTAAAATGACGGCTCCACATTTAGTCCAAAATAACAAAGCAAAATCCCACAGACATGTTGCACACAGGAAGGAAAAAACCTTGTGTTACAATGCTTTTATATGTCGGCCAATGATTACTGTATTTCAGATTAACAGCACATAAAAACTAAAAACAATCTCAAGTGAACCGTTTTTGGCCAGATTAAACTAGAGAATGTATAACACTTTATGCTTAGTCAATGGTTTGGGTGCATGAAACTACCAATTTCATGTCCAGACAACATGTGATCCCAACAACAAAACTGCAAGAAAATGAGTACAGTCTGTACAAGAAATCCTGTAACAGCACCTGTAACATGTCTATAAATCAAATCCAGAGTACCAGAAATAATCATTTAATGTGTAGCACTCCATCTTCACCCAATTTGAGTTAAATCAGAACAGCGGCTGTAAATGACTAAGTGCTTAGGAATATGAGTATTGTTAGAGTCTCCAGACTTACTGAGAATCTGTGAGATAATAAAGAACCGTGCATCTGTGATCTGATAGAGTTCAGAGCACAGATAATGGGGTTCAATACACATTAGAGAGAGAGTACATGGGAAAACACTGAAAAATGCCTAAAATAACAAAAACAAAACACAAATCTGAATAGCATGTTTCATATTCAAACACTGAGAGCACTTGTTATCTACACGTGCATCAGGCATGCTATCATGTTTAAGAAACTCTGTAAGATGACCAAACATGCCATGATGTTCTCTAAAACAAATATGAGAAACCACAAGGCTGAGGATGTCCACATATTTCATGGAAAGATCCAATTAATTACAAACATTTGGCCCTACGAAACATGAACAGAACAAGTTTCTCTCTTCTTAAATAAACTGCTGCGCTGAATTGAATGTGACATTTTATATCAGAATGTTTTTTATGATTTAGCTAGAAGTTCAATTTGTTTATATAATCATACATATAATGTATAATATGTATAATATTGTTTAAATGTCCAGATGAGATACATGTATAAATATAAACATATACAGCCATAGAAAGTCAATTTCATGCTTTTATGGATCTCGTAAAAAAGATTAAATGTACCATAATCCAATGAAATATTATTGATATTTAAACTACCGTTAAAAAGTGTTGCGAGAGTATTTTTTAAAGAAATTAATACTTGTTTTCATCAAGGACACGTTCAGTTTATAATATCGCAAATAAAATTCAAGAAAAAAAATTAAAAGCCAAAAAATCCAATCATGTTTTTCTGCAAAAATATGTTGTCAACATTGATAATAAATCAGAAATGGTCTTGAGCATCAAATCAGCATATTAGAGAGATTTCTGAAGATCATGTGACACTGAAGACTGCAGTAATGGTGCTAAAAAAATTCAGCTTTGACCTTTACATTTTACAATATATTAAAAAAGGAAATGGTTATTAAAATTCCTAATAATATTTCAAAATAATACTGTTTTTAAAGTGTTTTCCCCTCAAATAAATGCAATCTTTCTAAGCAGAAGAGACTTCCAAAACAATACAAATCTTTGAAACCCCAAACTTTTAAACGATAGTATTGTATATTTCACTTGCCAAATACAAATGTGAATACACACGGCTACTTCTGAATGGCTGAGATTGGAGAAAGATTTGAGATGAGATATTTAGAGAATCTCTTTGGTGAGTTGGGAAATGTTAAAAAGACCATTCTTCCGGTTCATTGCCCCACTGGCAGGTGAAGTAAAGCATGTTTGGGGAGAAAGCAGACACCCAGATGAGGACTCACCCAGGTAGGGGATGCATGGCACCATCTTGAGGGAGCGGATGTACTCTCTCATCCTGGCGTAGTTCTCCTCTTTGGAGGTCAGGTAGTCCAGCTTCTCAAACGTGGCCTTGTCCTTCCGACTGATAAGCTGAAGAAAAACAGGAGAGTTACGGCACTCTGTTATTTTTTCATCTGAATTCATGCAGAAGCTACTTTAAAAACATAGCTTAACAACATACAAGCTGCACAGAAATAAACACACACAAAAAATGCAACCGAATTAAACACCAGTCATCCACTCTATCTACATTTTTAGTGAACACTGACTTCTTTTTAGAGTCTGTATTGAAGGTTCATGCTCATTTACACTGATTAAATGGAAAAAAGTGGCTGAGGACTGCAGGTTATCAATGATTTAACCCTCTTTTTATTATAAAAATCAGGGAACTTGGTTTGTGCAAGTGAATTGCCATTGGGTTCCATGCAATTCACCAAACATCAACGCAGAAAAACATGAAATAATCATGTAAAAACAACAACAGAAAAACTCTATTGTAGGTTTACAAAGACTAAAATATATATGATGCATAAAACTTGCAAGAAATGTCCTCTTTTCCTTTGTGTTATGGATAGATTTGACACATATTTTTCTTTTTTTTTTATTCAAAATGAACTGCACAGTGAAACTCAAACAGATGAAGAAACAGTGAATTATCTCTTTGGATAATTCAGAAGACAAGTCTTCAATTTCAAGTACTTTGGGTTTCATAAGCTGTCATGTGATTCATTTTTTATGTTTTGCAAGCTACAATAAAAGGTTTTCAGTTTTTTTTTTTTTTTTACCAGACTCATTTTCAAAGCGTTGATTTGACCTCTAACATAATTGATTTAAGCTAAATGTGTAGTCTTTCCAAAGCAAATTTGTGTTTAAACCACAGTACATGCACGTTCATGACCCTAAATGAGAAAGTCACAAAAATACAAGAAGCAACAAATAGTTCAACCAGCATCTCAAGCAGCTTAAAAATCAAATGCGGGTCAAACGGACCTGAATGCACAATTTCCAGTCGCACAGAGTGAATAAACACAGCTGGTGGATCGTAAAAATGGACCTTCTCAATGCGCCGAGCAATGCAAACAAACAGCTTTAGCAGCCCGTCCCGAGTGAACGAACACTGCAGAGGGAAACCATCAGACCAACTGTTTTCTGATGCTTCTTTTAGACTTCAGACCTGTTAGCGGTCATGCCCTGGGTTTGACCTGCACCACACACTCTTAAAACACACTTCTGGAGGATGAAGACCTTAAGATCTGTAGTATAGATGGTAAATCTGGATGAAACGGTCCTGAAGATAAAGCTGAAGAAATTAATACTTGTTTTCATCAAGGACACGTTCAGTTTATAATATCGCAAATAAAATTCAAGAAAAAAAATTAAAAGCCAAAAAATCCAATCATGTTTTTCTGCAAAAATATGTTGTCAACATTGATAATAAATCAGAAATGGTCTTGAGCATCAAATCAGCATATTAGAGTGATTTCTGAAGATCATGTGACACTGAAGACTGCAGTAATGATGCTAAAAAACTTCAGCATTGACCTTTACATTTTACAATATATTAAAAAAGGAAATGGTTATTAAAATTCCTAATAATATTTCAAAATAATACTGTTTTTAAAGTGTTTTCCCCTCAAATAAATGCAATCTTTCTAAGCAGAAGAGACTTCCAAAACAATACAAATCTTTGAAACCCCAAACTTTTAAACGTTAGTATTGTATATTTCACTTATCACTTATAAAGCTGCTATTCGTTAACCATCCTTGTTCAAAGCCAAACGCTATGCAAGCATGTGAACGTAAAATGTATCAGATTTATCTCTTTTGGAGATTGTGATGAGTGATGATTATTAATTGACAGTGAAAAACATGTCATTTTTCCACTGTGCAAGTGCTACAATATCAGAGAAGAAAATGAAAACCAAACTATAGCAAAACATCTAAACATTCTGGCTTCCTTTTCCCAATAGGTTTAATAGTTTATACTGTACCTCTGCCCACCCAGCTTGTTTCAAAATACAACCAACAACTCCAAAGCCAAAGCGGCATGTGGTGTAAAACTCAGAAGACACTTGCATCTCTATACATGTGCCTCATAAATAACGACTCCGGCTGGTCATGCCATGAGCTCATGGAATCCCCAATCTGATTGGTTTAGGAGTCTCAAGGGGACAATACTAAAGGCTTGCACACTTGCAGAGGTAAATACCTCATGATGGGAAGAATTAGACACATTTGAAATTCCACTGAGTAATGTAGAAAACTGTGGGCAAAACAGAGCTGTGAAACATCAAAGCGCTAGTCAAGGTATTCAATCAAACAACAGCTGTATAAACACATATCCTGAAAAAATGCTAACAGAGATATGCTAAAAGAGAATAGTGTAATTTAACACAGAATTAATAATGTTAATTATAAGTATACAATACTGTTCAAAAGTGTTTTGAAAGAGGTTTCTTATGCATTTATTTGAACAAAAACACAGTGAAAATATTATTATAGTTTTACATAAGTTTTCTATGAGAATATGTTTAAAATAGAACTCATTCCTGTGATGCAAAGCTGTATTTTCAGCATCATTCCTCCAGTCTTCAGTGTCACATGATCTTCAGAAATCATTCTGATATGATGATTTGCTGCTCAAGAAACATTTCTGATAATTATCAGTGTTTAAAACAGTTGTGCTTTCTCATATTTTTGTGGAAACCATCAGGATTTCAGGATTCTTTGATGAACTGAATGCTCAAAATAACAATTCATTTGAAATATATCTTTTGTCACATTATAAATGATTTTAATGTCACTTTTGATCAATGTCATGCTTCCTTGCTGAATATAAATCCAATAAATTTTACACATTTTTAAATGCTAGTGTAGAAACATGAAAAAGGCTTAAAAAATGTGTACAAAAAGTGTCTGAGTTTTTTGATTGAATTTCATTTTAGTGATGGTTTTTGACCAGAGAAACACATTTAGTTTTAGACTTCTTTTTAGACATCCAACTAGACTATAACATTCAGAGTTATGTATTTACCACACACCTTTATCTAAATCAACTTACAATGCATTCAAGGTTTACATTTTATCAGTTCATGCATTTCCTGGGCTTTTACTGTTTGAGCTAAAGGAACACATCTTAATTTCAGAATGAGTAAGGTTTGTTCTAATGACTAACCAATTGGTATGAGTGTGCAAAGTGTAAGTACTGTTATACAAAAATAAAGTCTTCACTTAGAAGCTGGAAATGTCATGGATATACAAGGTGCACAGTGGGACTGATGGAAAAAACTACTGCACAAGAGGCAATTTCCTTTCAGTTTATGTCCAGTATATCACTCCACACTGACACAACACTTTTCCAACACACAAGCCGTCGAACATCCTTTTCGAGGATGCATAGGAACATTTTATGGTAGGATTTGAGACTGAGCTAGATGGACATCAGATGCCAAAGCTAAAGCATGAAGCCATGAAGACATACAGTAACTCAACTCCTCTAGAGTGGAAACGTATGAGCCGATGAAGTGGAATATGTAAAAGGCTTTAAAATCGGGACAGTCAGCATCCTGGTGTTATAGTTGGCAGTGGGATGAGAAGTGTAAGAAGAGACTGTGTCATGTTTCATGTTTGTGGTGAGCAGATCTGATGGATGTTGATGGAAATGTGATGGATGAATGTGTGTGGAAGGGATGGTGTATGATGAATACGGATGGATTGCAAGGGAAGAGGAAGCGGTCGAGACCTATAGGAAACACGGATGTGTACACAAACACACACAAGGCCTCGCTGCTTGGAGTCGTCAGATATGCTTACATGAACTGCAGACATCCTTGAAAAAGAGACATAAATGATTTGAACATATGTAACCACAAACCAAAAGAACAGAAACTATGACTATTTAATTTCTGATTTTGAATTTTGGAACAGAATCATTTGCTCTGAGAGCTGCAGGTATGACACAAACTTTGTTATTATTAACAACGTAATAATAAACAACATGACCTAAAATATTTTCAAATACGGAGCTATTATTACATTTATGATTATTTGACTATTCGGGCTAAAATTAGCTAATAAAACTCAAAGTTATTCCCGGGGTCAAGAAAATGCATAAATAATATTTCATTTAAAAATTTAAAAAAGTGCAAAGCAAAGCAATGCCATAATATAATATAATATAATATAATATAATATAATATAATATAATATAATATAATATAATATAATATAATATAATATAATATAATATAATATAATATAATATAATGTTGTTATGGAGTAACTTTATCAATAAGAAAGAGTTCCAGGGATTTACTTTAATTTTTCTTTGGACAGAATGACTAATTAAACAGACTCCGATGTCATTTAATGGTCGGTAAATGGATAAAATACTGAAAATGTATATTTAAGTGTTTTATTGTGATTGTTTACATTTTAAAAGTATATATAAATAGGGCTGCATGACTATTGCAATTATTTCGTCACATAAAGCAATCTGCTATAAACCTAGGACACAAATTCCTATTAAACTTGCAGCACATTCAGAGATAATCTAATCTCTGCATGATAATCCTCGTAAAAGCCTTCATTTTTCTTCTGCAATTTTTTTAACTTGTGTTTTCGAGCTTAAATATAACTGGAACATTTGTGAGATTCACCCACATTCTTCGACTGTGTCCAAATATCAGGATATTAGAAGCAATTGAGAATGACTTGTAAAAATGTGCATGCGTTTTTATTTAACGGACTAGAACAAATGGTTTATGTCATTACATGCCTCACAGATGCCTGTTCCCACCGTAATCATTAATGTTTAACACAGAGAAGAACTGACACGAGGAATCCTGGAAATAAAGGCCATATTCCACTATAGCACATGAAAGCGGACACACCAGCGAGACGATCAATGGAAACACTGTCAGATGGATTAACAGCCAGTGTAACATCTCCATGCCACAAACCAGGCTTCTATAATCAAGCTAGGACCCTCTGTCAATTAAAAAGCCAAAGCGCTTTCATATACAAGATTATCTTTCTGCTCATAAACCAGGCTTGTGCAGAATTCAGAGCTGAAGAATTAGTTCCAGCACATTGTGGATTTCAAATGAACTGGTTACAACATCCAGGATCGGACTGAAATTTGAATTAGAATGACAGGAAGTGGAATCTTTACATGTGGGCTTCAAAAAAAATTAACTGAAAGTTTTGGAAAAAGAAAGAAAGAATGAAAGAAAGAAAGAAAGAAAGAAAGAAAGAAAGAAAGAGAAAACAACTTTTTTTCTCACAATTCTGGTTTGCGAATTCTGCCAAAGAATAAAAAAAAAAGGTAATTGCGACTTTTTCTCTCAAATCTGACTTTTTCTTGTTTAGATTTATTTCTGAACACAATTTCGAGTTTTCATCTGGAAGATGAAATAATTGTGAGATATAAACTCAGAATGACTTTTTAATTTTTTTTATTCTGTTGTAAACAGGTTCACATTGGAAGGATCCTTCAAATAATCAAACAAACGTTTTAATGAAAAATCACTGGACAAATGAAAAGAAACTGTGAAAGTCCTGCTCTGCTGTCACACTTTTTCGGGTTTAATCACTGTTTTGTCACACTTTAAGAGAATTTGGTGTTTCCCATACACTGCAGTAAAGGGCAGGCGTTAAATGTGTGGAAAGGCTATCCATATCCCTGGTTGTAGCCAAAGTCCCATTTGAGTCGTTTATTTGGAGGCCAATTTATTTAGAAAGTGGGACATATTACATCATATTGTGCGTTGTACTTTCTCCCATTCATAGTAAAATTAGTGCATGCAAAGTCTCTGTTGCAATCCTACATTCAAGTATTGCATATTGCATACTGCGCTACCATCAAAAGTGACTTTGCAGATCGCTAAGCTGTCCGCCAGGATATCACTGGCGCTTATGGGGTTAAGCGTTCACTGATCGAAGCCAAAGATGAATCAACCACAATCGTGGGACCATCTGTATCTGTGATTTCCTTGCACACAAAAATAAATAAATAAAACTAATGTCCACAGTACTCTGACCTTCCCATCAATGAAGCCTGTAATGCAGCGAACAGTTTCTTCTGGTAAGAGTCAGAGCTCATCTAAATCACGGGTTTGGAAAACGATCTTGCTAGCGGTAGTTCTGGGCTTTAGGGTGTTGAAAGCGGATATATAGCATGTTTCAGGTGGTTTCAGCATGCGTAACATCGAATATTAGCCAGTATTTTCTGAATCTGCGATTCAAATCAGTTTTCTCAGTGCCAGCTGCTGAGAAGCTCTTGACAGGCTAATCCTCCCGGAGAACACTGGATTATCTTTCTTCAGCGTTTGACATTACATTTTAAATAATGGTGGGGATTGAAATCACCCGTTTGAAACAAAGGCACTGAAAAAGCTCCTGTTGTGGGATGTAAAACGCCATAATGAAGTGACTGAGAGGGAAAATGTGTGCAGGACCTTGCAAAAGCATCAGAGGTCTCTGGCTGAGAGAGCAAGTGTAAGGAAAGATATATTGGTTGCTGGTAACTAGGGGATGAAACAAGCACTACTGGTCCCTGGACATCAATTAGACCTGGGCTACTTTCAATATAGCAGAGTCAAATCACAGAGCCATAAACGTTTTTTTGCATCATTCATGTAGCACACATGGTGTGTGACGAGTTACAAGCCAGTTTAATACGTGCCATTAGTGTTTAAATCACTAATCGTAACACTGAGTTCAAACCAGACACGATACTGAGCTAAAAAGCTAAAGTAGGGCACTCAAACTAGAATTAAAATTTATTTAAACCTAAAGAGTAATATATCATAAACCTATATTTTATATTTAATTAATTGCATGTGATAAATCTGATGTAAAGTGAGATTCCGTCCTTAACTGCTGCAACCATGACAAGAACATTCATGTTGTTTTATTGGTCTTCAGTCTTCTGATTTGGTATTTTCAGGCCACTGTCCATGAGGCATTGATCAAACTGAGGAATGAGGGTGAGTAAATGATAACAAATTAAATTTTTTGGGGTGGAATTTCCCTTCGAGTGTGGACAGATTAATTACTTTTCCATGAAAACTGATTCATCAAATCTGGCGAGATCATAGTGCAAGAATGAGCAGCAACATCAGAGATGCTAATAAGATTTTGCTGTGTGACATCATCATTATCTTCATCTACTGTACTGTATACAATCAAGGCCTTGAGATTTTGAACAACCATTTTTTTATGTTTTTCCATTGACATTATATCAGATACGTTCATATGTCTTATGCCGTAAATAAATGAAAACCTCCCATCCACGTCACCTTGATCAACGCCAAACCTCCGGCGCCACGGAGCTTCTGGATGGCTGTGGAACGGCTTTTAAAAGGACAAAGTGTCTCTGATGGCCCCCACAGGGCCATAAAACTGCCTGAAGAGTTGATCTTGGCATCATCTACAGCCAACACAGAGGTAAGTCTGACTGAACTAAACCTGCAGCTAAAAATCATTAACAGAATAGCAAAAACACTGAGTTTAAAACACATTAGGGATCAGACCAATGGATCCAAAATGATTCAAATCTAGTGAGCAGAGCATTGTTTCAAAAACATAGGCAGTGTTACATAAAATACATCTTTTGGCTAAAATTTAAATGCAATAACATATTGAACCCCAATTGCAAGTTTTTATCCGAGACATACTCAAAATACAACTTTTTTCATGCAACTCCAAGTTTATTTCACAATTCTGAAAAATAAAAAAGATTAAATTGTAAGGGCCAAAAAAAAAAAAAAAAAAGAAAAGATAATTTTAACTTGTTTTATGCAGTGGGAGAACCAAGCTTCCATAATAGCAATCAATTAGAAAACTCATTAAAATAGCATCATATTAATATCATACAAGTTATCTAACAACATCAAACAATATGAAAATAAAAGCAGATAGAGTGAGAGACGCGGTATGTGCAGCGCTGCGCTATAAAACCCATTCATCTCAATGGCTTGCGCCGCACAAAGTACGTTTTGTTGCTGCGTCGACCAAAGCGCAAGCGCAGCGGTGCGCATCTTTTGCGTGCTTGAGCGCACGCCGCAGTCAAAGTTCAAAATAGTTCAACTTTTGCCGCTGCGCTCTGTGATGATTACCAGCGCGACCAATAGAATCGGGGAAAGACCTATACTTGTCGGCTGATCGAAAACAAGCACGGAAATTAAAATGGATGAACGGCTAGTACGGTGTATGTGTCAGAATTTGTATGAGTCAGAGTTGTACGATACAAGTTTGAAGTCGTACCCACAGCCTCTTCTTCCTTGCTTCTCTCTTAATTCTCATCAGCAGGACTAGCGATATCGCTCGCTTCTTACAACGGGACAGATAACATGTTTGCTGCTGACCGAAAGGAGGAACAACAGACTATGAAAGAGCTTAACTTAATATGGCGTACTGGCGTTACATTTTAAAATACTATACAAAATAATTAATCAGAATACTTACTCCTGCTCACTCACGACAAAGAACTCCCCGCTCAAGCTCGCCGTCTCTGCAAGATTAACGATGGCAGTTTGCACGCACAGCTACTAGAAGATTTACATCTGTCAGACAGGTTGCTGACGTCGTCAAGCTTAGTTTGAGTCTGCGCGTCAGAAACGGAAGTGCTAAAAAACGCCAAAAATGGGCTTCACTTGTCTCAATTGAGTTCCAATGAGGTTGCTGTGTCCATTTCTTTTACTGTCTATGCGCATACCGCGTCCTGTGTGAGCGGCCCAACGTAAAGACGGTCGTCTGGAGGTCTCGCAGCACAGTAGACGAGTTATGAGTTATGAAAAGGACCATTGCAAGCTGAGAGCGACCGGCTTTTGTGGTGGAAATTGGCAGTAATACCCCCACCTACACAGCTGTACCTGAGTGTCTCTGGGACATCAGTGCGGTTGGAGCGTGTCTTCTCAACAGCTGGACATATAGTGAATAAAAAATGCTCTGCTCTGGACCCCGATAATGTTGATCGACTTGTTTTCCTGTCCAATAAATGTGTCGGTTACATTCAATAAAAAAAACACACATGGCCTGTTCTCAAGTCCTTTTAAAGTTTCATTTTTTGAACAGTTTTTTTAAATGGATTGAATCATTATAAAAAATAATCTTTTTGAATTGCCTAAATCATAAATGCAGCCGGGTTGAAGCCTGCAGTGATGTTTTTCTTTTGTTATGGCAGCCGTCCCCTCTGCATATATATTTTTTCGAGAATGTTGCACTCCTGTTGCCGTTTGTTATTCTTCACAAAACTTCATGCCAATAAATAATAAATATTGCTGACTTGAGCGTTTCCAGCGCTCTCTTTACGTTCGTCCGTTATTTGACGTTGAAAAAGGAAACCTTATTTTTTATTTTCTTTTTTTAGACATGGAAAATCGATTTTACAATCGATTCAATGAACACTTATGTCTTAAAAATCAAAAATGATTTTTTCACAAAAGTGACAGCACTAGCTCTGAGCGCGCCTGTCTCTGGCCGCCCCCCCCCCCCCCGCCCCCCTGTTCCAATGTCTATGCACACTGTCAGAGACAGCGAATAAATTAGAAAGAAAGAAATGAGTGTTGGAGGTAATGCGTTCGGTGGCAGTGCAGAATCTGACTTGGTGCCAAAACATAAATCATCTTCCATAATTTGGAAGTATTTTGGATTCAGAAAAGACGATGTAAACCAGAGTGACGTGTTGTGCAGGTCGTGCTTAGCAAAAGAACACGTAGTCATATCGTATCGATATCGAGATATCTGGCATGAAAATCGAGATATGAAATTTTGTCCATATTGTTCAGACCTAATGTATTATATATATATAGTCATATCGTATCGATATCGAGATATCTGGCATGAAAATCGAGATATGAAATTTTGTCCATATTGTTCAGACCTAATGTATTATATATATATATATATATATATATATATATATATATATATATATATATATATATATATATATATATATATATATATATATATAAATTACAGAATAAATTACATTTTTTATATTTTAAAGAAGAAAAGTTATTTTAAATCGTAATAATGTTTCACAATATTACTGGTTTGACTGTATTTTTTTATTTTTTTTTACCAAACAAATAAAACTTTAGTAAGCATTAGAGATTTTCCAAAAAACATTAAAAACTTCTTTCCATCCCATAACTTTGAAATGTAGTTTAAAATGAGTGTTTTTGTTGTTGTTGTTGTTTTTGCTTTCAGTCCTTCACAACTTTGATTTCAATGTTTTCTGCCATCTACACTTATTGAAAACCATACAGCAGACAGCAGAATGAGAGAAGTGTTATGCTTGGATTTCACTTTTCTCCACAAAGTTAGATTTTAAAGAGTAACTTTCCATTTTAAATGACAGACGCTTATGTTAAAAACCATCACTTTCAAAATCAGCAGAAAAAAAAAATATTACAGGACTAAGTGGGTAAAGTGCTGAAAATGTAATTATGGTGATGTATGAGCAACACATTTGTATATTTCAGACATTTTGATTAAGGTCTGTGATGAGTCTGGCTTTATTTCGCTGTACTGTGGGGACAAAACCATTCCCAGAAGTGAGCCGAATTGGACCGAACCATTTCTTGAGGACGGTCTCTGATTCATTAAATAAAGCGTGTTCACTCTAGATCTGCCAACCATGTGATTATATCGTCTGCCCTGCCTTATATACAAAGACATCTGAGAGGAATATTTTTCTACATGTGAAATATGACTGCAAATAGACATATGATTATGACATTTTTTCTGTATGTTTTTTATGCAGCTCATGCTATTTGTATCATATGGTGCAGGTTTGGATTTTGTCATTCAATGTGTGCAAGTGTGTTTCTTACCGCCCAGGTCTTGCTCAGTCTAAAGATGGGAGCGCTTTGCAATGCAGACACCACCGACACCATAGAATGAAGGTTATTCAGCTCTAGAAGTTTCTGCAGACATAGAAACAAGTGATGAATTGATATACAGTTCAGAAAACTTGATGCACAAACCAAGTGTGTTTGAAGCACAAGAGAGAGTCAACACTGCAAACAAAGAAAAAAAAAGATATATTCCTCAGTATTTCATCGGGTTTTCCAGAACTAATATCTAAAAATTCTAAAATCATCCTAAATCGCTTAAAAGAAACATTAAAGCTGCGGTAGGGAACTTTTGAAGCTCTAGCGGTTAATAAACAGAACTGCTTGCGTCTTGCGGAAGAACATTGTAGCCGGAACTACTTCTCTCTGTTTATGTCTATGAAGAATCACAAAGGTACTGGGTTACTCCGCCGCGGTGCCCCCGAAGCAATCTAAAATAGTCCGAATATAAACACTTATTATAGGTGCACCGCAGCTCTGATTGGTTGTTTTTTACCGGGAGTGATGGTATTCCTGCAAATGGCAATGGGACCACTGGGAGGAGCCAGAGGAGCTTGATTTTTTTTTTCACAGATTATCTGTCTCATATTCTACTGTCAGGACATAATGACAGGTTTAACAAATATGTAAAAAATAGATTTTTACAAAAGTTACCTACTGCAGCTTTAACTTCAGAAATAAAAGTACTTTTAAGAGGGCCGGTAGGCACGAGTCAGTTTGGGAGTTCGGAGCGGGTTCGCGAATCATTTGAATCAGTTCGGGACATGGCCGCGGGAAGTGGGGGTGCAGGGGGTGCTGCAGCACCCCCTAGTGACGAGAGGGAGATAAAAAAAATGTAGGCCTATTAAAATATTTTGCACAATTTATAAATTCCTTATGAATATTTTAGAAAATGATTTTGAAACACGTAGGCTATTAAGGTATATTTTGGATTTTAATTTAATATTTTGAGGCCTAATCAACACAGGTTCGGAAGTTACGTTGTCAACGTCAGGCAGGCAGGTTTGGTCGCCGAGTAACGAGGTTTCCCGCTCGTTCCATTCAGAATACATTCATCTTTATATAATACAGCGCACCTCGACATTTGGACACCTGTAACCAGGGCACCCTGCCTGCATGTAACTCAGGTAAGAGTATGGTGCTGCCGCGCTTGTAACATTTATTTTTTTGGCAACAAATGGGATCAGCTTTGACTAGCCAAGCAATTGTAAGTAGTACACTATAGTATTTGTGTAAGGTGGTGGGGATAGAGATGGAGAGTATTATTTCGTTCGTGTGTTCTTTGCGTAATGGTTGTGGAGAACTGTTAAATAACGTTTAAATAGTCAGAGATTATTTCCTTGTGGTTTGTGTAAAAAGGTTGGAGATGGAGACAGAAAGCTTTATACTGTGCGTGTGTTCTTTGCGTAATGGATGTGGAGAACTGTTCAATAAACAAATTGCTTAAATAGTCAGTGATTATTTCCTTGTGGTGTGCGTAAAAAAGATTTTGGAGTTAGAGTCGCGTGTGACAAACGTGACATAAACGTGCAGTGACTCAAGCCAGCTGACCAAATCGATTGGATTGTTTTAGCGTTATTGTGAAGTTTGATTAATATTATATTTTGTTGTAATATTATTTGTTGTATCTAAATATGTTGCATGTATGTATAGGCTATCTGAAATTGTAATGAAAGTTATTATTTCGTTTTCTTTCGATTATTAAACTATTATTTCTGATTCTGCTTCTGCTTCAGATTAATAGCGCATTGCGCATATCTGAGAACTGATGTCTGTGTGTTTCAGACCCTGGCTGGCTGTGCACTGAAGTGTATATGACAATAAAGTAGTAAATCTCAATGTATTTATTTTTAAATGTATTTTAAATAGGCCTATAGGCTCGTAGGTTTTTTGTCAAAAAAAAAAAAAATTCACAGCACCCCCTGTTCAAAATTACTTCCCGCGGCCCTGGTTCGGGAGTTTGTAGCGGATTTGCGAATCATTTGAGTCAATTCGGGAGTTCAAAGCGGGTTCGCGAATCATTTGAGTCATTTCTGGTGTTCAAAGCGGGTTCGCGAATCATTTGAGTCATTTTGTGGATCGTGAATCATTTGAATCAGTTCGGGAGTTCGGAGTGGGATCGCGAATCATTTGATTCAGTTTGGGGAATGCGAATCATTTGAATCAGTTCGGGAGTTCGTAGTGGGTTCGCGAATCATTTGAGTCAGTTTGGGGATCGCGAATTATTTGAGTCAGTTCGGGAGTTCGGAGTGGGATCACGAATCATTTGATTCAGTTTGTGGAACGCGAATCATTTGAATCAGTTCGGGAATTCGTAGTGGGATCGCGAATCATTTGAGTCAGTTTGGGGATCGTGAATCATTTGAATCAGTTCGGGAGTTCGGAGTGGGATCGCGAATCATGTGATTCAGTTTGGGGAACGCGAATCATTTCAATCAGTTCGGGAGTTCGTAGCTGGTTCGCGAATCATTTGAGTCAGTTTGGAAGTTTGAATGCAGTAATTCAGTAGCTCTTTCTAAGGGTATTTTTTCAAAATACTTTTGCACATTTTATTTATGTTCAGTAGTTCTTTCTAGCTCAAGCAAATAGACAAACTAATAAAACGATTTATTATTAAGGTTGCCTGTTGACTGCTGTATATAAAACCCCCTCAATATAGCTGTTGTTACCTCAGGGGATGAGGCGAATCATCATCAAAAAATAAATAAATAAATAACAGAAAATATATATTTTTTGGCTATAATAGAGTACCAGCACCTCTTTTGGGCCACTTAAAACACTGACGAGGCCTATGATCACTCTGTTCAATTGTAAGAAAACAAGCTGAGAAAAAGACTGAATCCAATATTATTATAATATTATATCATAACAAGAATTTTAAAAGTGATTTTTTTTTTTTTTTTTGTAGGCCGGTCATTTTTGACCATGCAGAACTCAAGTGTAACATGGTGGTGAAAAAAATCCCAAACAAGTACAACAATTAGAAAATAAGTTTTTTTTTTTTTTGTCTTGTCTTGTCTTACGCAAAAACTTGCTTTATTTTGATTAAAATTAAGACAAAAAAATAGTAATAAAAATATATATATCTAACGCCATCGACAACAGTATCTTGACTTAAGAATATTTAGATACTTGTAATGACGAACAAGACAAAATACAGAAGAAAATAATTGTTTGCATTGAAAAAGTACATTTATTTGGCAATCGCTCCCATTTTACTGGTTGCACTTTATCATGTTTTGCTATTAAGCGTAGGTAATGAAAAGTTCTCACTTCAGAAATGGTTGGGTTTCAATTTGTGAAAACACAGAGAATGCACTTCTAATGAAGCAGACATGTACTGTTGTCTGTTTGTTAGGTTAGATGATGTCACACTCAAAACTCCCATCACTGCTCTCTGATTGGACGCCATCCAAGACAGTGACCTTCAGTGAGATACAGACCTGCTTTCATCATTACTCCTACAATGAAGACCCAACAAACTCTAGAATGATGGAGAACTGATTTGTGCTCACTTCAGCAAATTTGGCATGCCAGGATCCACTCCATGAGCCATGACACATGATGACTACAATCTGAGGGGTTTTTTTTTTCAGCTTTTGTTCTGTCAGTAAATGTTCCTCTGAGATTTAGTCATGAGATTTCTGAAGGATAATATTCCAGCCGCTTCACTGACGTGGCTTGTTTTGATGTCTTTATCCAGATGAAGGGTGGGCAAACATTTGACGGAGTAATTATCAAATTCAAGATGAAAAACAAAACCAAACTCTTCGTACTGGGTGTTCAATTGCATTAAAAGTGAAGTGTGCAATTGCTGTGCCATTGCAGATTTCTAAAAATAATAACAAAGTTTCAGTATCAACAAATACATCTGTGATAAAACATTTTGAGAAAATTACAAATGCAACTTATAAATGAATAGTTCATCCAACAAATTACAACTTGCTGAATAAAAAATAAAGAAAAAAAATATCCCAAATTTAGATGGGTTTATTTCTTCATTAGAACAGATTTGGAGAAATGTAGTTTTGCATCACTTGCTCAGCAATGGATGCTCTGATGTGAATGGGTGCCGTCAGAATGAGAGTCCAAACAGCTGATAAAAACATCACGATAAACTCCAAGTGATCCACACCAATCCAGTCAATCTAGAGAAGCCAAAAGCTGCATGTTTGTAAGAAACATATAAACCATTACGATATTTGAACTTAAAACCATCACTTCAGGCTAAAATACGAGTCCATAACCATGAATTCCTCAAGTGGAAAAGTCAATTTCCTGTTGGTCTCTAACATAAAAATCCACCCATATATTTGTTTAGAGTTGTTTTGGCTTGTGAACATTGCGTGATTGGTGCAGATTTCTCTCCTTATTCAGACCAGATGACCTTATCGCTGGAGGAAGCATTATTATGGATCGAGGACATTGTTATCAGCTGCTTAGACTCCAATTCTGACGGCACCCATTCACTGCAGAGGATCTGTTGGTGAGCAAGTGATGCAATGCTTCATTTCTCCAAATCTGTTCGGATTGAAAAACAAATTCATCATTTTCTTGGAATGCCTGAGGGTGAACTATTGCTTTAAACTGTTGTAGAAGAAAGTGAGATAACCTTTAATATTAATTTATACCAGCATTTAGTGCAACTGTTGCGGTCTTTAAATCAGCAAAAGCAGAAAGAACATTTCAAAGTACACCTAAATAGTGCCGGGTCATGTTTGAGGAGCTATGACCAGAAAGAGTATAAATATGAACAGTGAATAATATTTCTAAAACCGAGAACGTCTGCATATTGCAAAGAAAGTGCAAGGATCAAAATCAATAAGAGAAGCATATAAAATGATTTCCCAACCATACAGTTGCCAATGAATATGGACAAATTTATAACAAAAAATATGGGAAAAAAGTGTATTTATTAAAAACACACTCTATATATTGCAAATGTTAGCTTTGGCTTGAATTCATTAAGCACTTTGTGTAAACCAATGAAAATATGAAGGAAAACTGATGCATACTTATATAATAAAATGAAATAATAACACTTTGTTGATTATTTAGCGTGCAATATGACCTCATTTCAAAGCAGGAACATACTGTATTAAAATCCCTCTGTAGTAGTGCACACTAATGAGGTGAACCGTCAAAGTTAGACAAACTCACAAACATCCAGCTTTATTCTAGCACGATACGACTGGAGCGATTCAACATCATTAGTGTACGTTTCTACAGAATATCTAATCCAGACTCACTGTAAAAGCCCTGATTGTTCATTAGATACAATTTATAATGTGCTGCATACATAGACAGTATTTTAAGACAACATAGACGGTTCCAAAAATGTTGTCTTAAAAAATTCCTAGTTGTGGCAAAATTCTAAATTCTAAGGCAGCACTGCATGATGGGAAATGATCACACATTATTAAACCTACAGAACGATTCACTTGCAATATGCAGATTAGCGATCTATTATAACAGTAGTACTGATTTTTATTGATTAATCAGAATATGATATGAGCTGTTCATTAATGTACCTTTGCAATTTTGATGAAGTGGCTCAGGATCTCAGCACGGATCTTCAGGGTTTGAGCGATCAGGATTTCCCGTACCAACCAGAAGCTCACCTGAAGAGATGAGGGAAATGTTTATGTGCCAAAAAAACTCATTTTTAGTAAACATGGTTAAAATCAGTTACTGTAGCATGTCATGCATTTGTGGTGCGGGATTGCTCAAAAGTTTCCACTATGATGCTAACATGCATTTATTTGCATGACTTATATTTATAAATAAATAATAATCAATTCAGATCAAAAAATGATCAAAACCAAAATATGACAACCAGACTTAAAAAGAATGAGAGAGAAAAGCAGAGGTCAGCTGAGGTCAACTTTTCATCCGCGGTTTAAACTCATGACTCGACTGGAGTCAACCCATATCTTGTGGAAAACCCATTTCTGATAGTCAAAAACAAAAATGCTGGAAATAACGGAGATGGAGGAAAAGTGTTGTTATGTAACGAGTGAAAAATGAGTCCGTCGTTCTGATTATAATTGTACGGCAAACACAGAGCTCTGGGCGCACAGACTTCACTTGGCAGAGACTCAAAAGCAAGCAGATGCCAAACAACAATAAGAAAAAGAAAATAACTAAATTAGAAAGCAGATGAAGCCTGAGTGATTCTGACCGTAGTAAACAGTCTAAGATTTCGGCCTCAGGGAACCGTTACAACAGTCAGGTAACAAACCTCAGCTATTCCCTCAAAAGCAGCCTCGATTATATTTCACTCGAGGGGAATCAAACTCAAGAAACTATTTCATGTCTGACTAATAATTAGAAAGAAATTGGCACTCTTGGAAAAAGTGAGTCGTAAAAAATACTGCAAGTTGTAAATGAAACAAAGATTTTAGTAATTCCTTTAACGAGAAATTACTATTTGAGTCTTTACTACTTTACATTTTCTTGTTTAATTCAGTGTGTAACTTGTTGTTGAATTGACTAGCAATTCACAGTTATCTCTTTAGACACAATTTAAAAGATAAAATAATAAAAACTGTATAGACATCTAAGGTTAAATTTTAAAAGCCCACCTTCAAAGTCCAGAATCCTTAAGTGTACAAAATGTAGTAAAAATAAAAATAATCTTTTTTGCTGGTTTATCAATAATAATAATAATAATAATAATAAAAAAAAGGCTGAAACAGTCGATTTGTCCAAAACCAACAAATAACCGCAGACCTCTCCAAGGAACAGTAAATATATCAGCAAACTAGGAATATATGGACTGAAGCGTCCAAGCAAAAGATGTCTTTTCCATCGACCCTCAGGAAATCAAAGCTTCCACAACACGATGGAGAAAAAGGGCACCATACATTTGGCCCCTGACTTCCATCCTTAAAAGAAGACATTAAACTGATCAAGCACACAAAGCTTTAGAATTAAAATCTAAGAATATTTCATAAATCCTGAGCTGCCTTGAATGTCATGGATGTATTCACTGAGTGTTAAACTATGGGGGACTTCAGAAAGATGGCAGCATCATTATGTTGTTTTAACTCAGAGATTAGCAGGTCTAATAATAAAATCTATCGCAATCTTTGTCGCATTATATGCCAATAGTGGCAGCTCAAACATAGGCAAATAAAAACACTTTATATATATATATATGTGTGTGAGTGTGTGTTTCTTTTCCCCAAAGATGTCATGGCTGTAATTTCATTTTGGTTCTTAACAAACTTTTATTCTGCCATCTCGGATTTTAAGACCCTATATGGTTCAATTTCTGAGAAAAACGTTATGGTTCAATTCCAAAGAATAGAAAAAATAAAAATAGTGTGAGCCAGAAAAAAAAGCTTTTTGGCTTGTTCAATATCACCCCCTCAATAATGAATCATTTAAAAAACAATACCCTGTGCAAATCCTTACAAAATTGTCAAACTACTCCTCCTTCGTTTCATAAATGTTAACAGAAACTCTGGTGTCATCTTTATTAAGATAAACAGGCAACGTTTGAGTCATAGTCAATGAGTTATGATCTAAAGAAAACTAGCTTCAAAGATGTTGGCCAGAAAGTCAAGTTTTCCAGCAATTGTAGGGAACAGAGCAAGTATATCATAGTTTATATAGCAGCTGTGTTAGGTTAAAATATATGAATGTGCAATGATGTCATAGCCTATAGCTTATTATCAAATCATTTACACATTATAAGAGCTCTGGTTGGTTTAGAAACGGGGCACAGAGCTTACATTTCTTGGCTCGGAGATGATGGTTCTTTTTCCAAAGTGGTTGTAAAGTGGGCTTTACCACAGCTTAGAGCTGTGACCCCTTCACGAGAGAGGGTGAGCTCATCTGGTTCATTCCTACCCATAATGCCTTCAAAACGGCTCTGAAAGCTTCTGTTCCCAGTCTATAAATAATAAACCGGCAAACAGCGCTACAATGTTTTGAAGGCCGAAGTTTCTGCTCAGTTGCCATGATGATGGAGCACAGTGTTTCCATGTCCAGTTCCTGCTCACCTGATTTCACTAAAAATACAGAGCTGATTTATTACATGCATAAACTCTACGAGATATTTAGCAGAGCTCTTGAGTAGAGCTGTTTGACTTTTCCTGAAAAAAAACATGATTTTGATTTATGATTTAATTATACTCGTTTGCAAGCCTGCACAATACAGACGGAATTTTGTAATAATTTAACAATATGGGTATAATAATAATAATAATAATTATTATTATTGCTACTATGAAACATAAATATAAACATTACTTAATTTACCATAGAATTAAAAATCTAATATTTAAGAAAAATAATATAGTAATTTATCAAATAAAATTTAAATTTACATTCCTGTGCTAGTTTGCGGACCTGCAAAATTTGGCCAAAATGTTGTGATTATATATGAATACAGATTTAATAATAATAATAATAATTGTATTAGTATTAAATATTCAAAGAAATAACAAAAAACCTTTTTGTTGTTGTTACTACTAATACATAAAAATATAAAAAATGCTACAAAGTAAATACACATTACTATTGTTATATTTCACTGTAAAATAAAATGTAATATTTAATAAAAGTAATATAATAATTATTTTATTTTATATCAGGAACTGAGCCTCTGAGATGCTGAAAACACAGGTGAATCATTACCTGCTTGCATGGAAATGAACACATGCTTGACTCTGAAACGCAGCACATTTATTTAATTAAATACATTTTAATAATTCACATTAAACGTTTATTTCTGTGAACTCACACTAAGGTTTAATTTTTATTAATCATGCAGCCTTGCTTGAACACACACGCAAAACGCGTCACCCCGATGCCTCAAATGATGCAGATGAAGTGACCAGCCAATGTGTAACAATAGAGTTAGAGGTTTGTTTAAATCACTGTGTAACAAGAGCAATGTAATAGTGATGCTTGATTTCACATATACAATTATGCATATATAAATATATGAAACATTCAAAACTGCTCACTCTCTAAACACTACATGAAACAAGAGGCATTGTTTAAAGCAAACACACACTTGGGTGGCCAAGAAATGTGGCTCAAAGCCACTCCATCTTTCCGAAGGTCTGGAAGCCAGCTCATCATGTTCGGCTTAATGATGTCATAAAACCAACAACGCCGAGAGCCAAGACAGAAGGAACTGACACGCTAAGATCATTTCAAAGGGAAAATGTGCAGCGGGGAACCTGATACATTTATGTAACTTCCACACACTCCTGGCTCAGAAGCTAGAACAAATTGTCTCATTACACATGTGTTATAATTGTAAAAGTGGGTCATCTACTGTCTGCTTTATAGTACTTTCATGAAATCTTGAATATGAAAAATTAGGACAGTTAATCTGATTAGGTTTCGGATTTAAAGAGAAAGATTTAAAATCAAATGAACTTCAGGCTCAAACTTCATAAATAAGCAGAACTGGAAGCACTGCATAGAAACCGCAAGTTTAGTTGAGATTAATTTATGGCCAAATGTTTCAAATTTTCTTAAAACCAAACTTCCTTCTGGTTTTATAATGAATGGTTCCTTAAGCATTTCAATCCAACAGCATCACCACATTTGAATAACAAACAACATTTTAAATGTCAAAACTCATTCTGTGAACAAAACTGATTCACAAATCTTTCCTATGAGGCATGCGAGTGGAGACTGGAGAAAGAAGGCCCCATGCATTTGCACACAAAAAAAATAACTCCCTGGCAGAAATACTGTTTAAAAAAAATAATAATTTGTGGATAATTTTGACATGTCACCTCATACTATATGGAAAAACTTTGAATCATAGTGTTTTCATTTACAAGATACATTTCAACATGATGAATTAAAACAAATAATTGTTTAAAGGAATGCTTCACCAAAAAAATTAAATGAGTGTTTCTTCATCTCATTGCATCACTTGCTCACCAATGGATCCTCTGCAGTGAATGGGTGCCGTCAGAATGAGAGTCCAAAAAGCTGATTAAAACGTCACAATAATCCACAAGTAACCCACACCACTCCATTCCACCAGTTTACATCTGGTGAAGCGATAAACTTTGTGTTTGTAAGAAACAAATCAAAGTCGAGTCAACTCAAAGTCTGCTTTATTTAAATTCTTCCACATGTACAGCAGATACATACAGAGAAATGAAATAGCGTTACTCTCAGACCCTTGGTGCATACAGATAACACCTAACACTAACAGTAGACATAATCCAGATAAATACAGTTATATATATGTACAGTACAGACCAAAAGTTTGGAAACACCTCATTCAAAGAGTTTTCTTTATTTTCATGACTATGAAAATTGTAGAGTCACACTGAAGGCATCAAAACTATGAATTAACACATGTGGAATTATATATGGAATCATATACATAACAAAAAAGTGTGAAACAACTGAAAATATGTCATATTGTAGGTTCTTCTATAGCTTTGATTACTGCTTTGCACACTATTGGCATTCTCTTGATGAGCTTCAAGAGGTCGTCACCTGAAATGGTCTTCCAACAGTCTTGAAGGAGTTCCCCGAGAGATGTTTAGCACTTGTTGGCCCTTTTGCCTTCTGTCTGCGGTCCAGCTCACCCCTAAACCATCTGGATTGGGTTCAGGTCCGGTGACTGTGGTCAGGTCATCTGGAGCAGCACCCCATCACTCTCCTTCTTGGTCAAATAGCCCTTGATGCCTTCAGTGTGACTCGACAATTTTCAGAGTCATGAAAATAAAGAAAACTCTTTGAATGAGAAGGTGTGTCCAAACTTTTGGTCTGTACTGTATATATAGTACAGTTATATATCATACACACACTCACACACACACACACACACACACACACAAACAACCGAAACGATATACAAATAATGAATTTGTAAAAAAATAAAAGAAAGACAGAAAAGGTGGCATAAGGCACATGGCAGTTAAGAGTGCAAACCACTGATAAGCAAACTGTAGATACAGTATAATGTGCAAAAAGTGTAGTGCAAAAAGAGCTTATGAGTTTGTTAAAGTGATAAATAGCTAAAGAGCTCAGAGAACAGTCTTTAATTAAACAGTCAAAGATGTAGTTTGCAGTACAATGCTGGATGAGGTAGTGAGCAGTCTAATGCAGCACAAAGTGACTGGTGCAGGTCCATGTGTGTGTGTGTATTTGGTAGGGGGTGGGGTTGAAGGGGAGTGGAAGGGTCCTTTGGTAAAACCTTTTTTTTTTTTTTTACCTCAACCAGCATTGTACTGCAAACGCCTCGCTTCTGTAGTTTGTCTCATCTCTTTTGCTATGAGACCCACCACAGTCGTGTCATCCGCAAACTTAATAAAGAGGTTGGAGTTGTGTGACGGTGTGCAGTCATGGGTCAGCAGAGTGAAGAAGAGGGGGCTCAGCACACATCCTTGGGGCGCCCCAGTGTTCAGTGTGAATGTGTTGCTGCTGACCCGTACTGCCTGAGGTCAGAAAGTCTGTTGAGGGATGATTGTGTTGAACGCAGAACTGAAGTCTATGAACAGCATTCTGACGTATGAGTCCTTTTTGTCTATATGTGTGAGTGCTGAGTGGACGGTAGCTGCGATGGCATCATCAGTTGAGCATTGGACCGATATGCAAACTGGAATCGGTCCAGGGAGCGGGTGGGGGGTTGCAGACTTGATATGGTGCATGACTATCCGTTCAAAGCACTTCATGATAATAGGAGTAAGTGCAACTGGATGGTGATCACTGAAGCAGGATGGAGAGGGCTTCTTTGGGACTGGAATGATGGTGGTAGTCTTGAAACATGTGGGAACAACAGCCTGACTAAGTGAGATGTTGAAAATGTCTGAGAAGACTTCAGTGAGTTGTGCTGCACAGTCTCTCAGTACATGACCAGGGATGTGGTCAGGACCCGGTGGAGTCTTCTGTGCAGTGATGCTTCTGGCTAACCACCAATAAGACCACCATTAACACCATTTTATCTTCAAAACGTTCTGGCTAAAATACAAGTCCTCTATCCATAATGTTACTTTCTCCAATGAAAAATTAATCTGGTCTGAATCAGGAGAGAAATCTGCATAGTTCAAGCACTGTTTAAAAGCAAAACTGTGGGTGGATTTTGATGTGAGAGAACAACAGAGGATGGACTTTTTCCCTGGAGGAAGCGTTTTTATGGATTAAGGACTTTTAAAGAGAATCAACTTTTTAAAATTAAAACATCTTAAGATAGATTGGTTTCTTAAAAAACATGAAGCGTTTGGCAACTTAAGACATTAATTGATGGACTGGAGTGGTGTGGGTTACTTGTGGATTATTCTGATGTTATTATCAGCTGTCTGACTCTCATTCTGACGGCACCCATTCACTGAAGAGGATCCAGAGGTGAGCAAGTGATACAATGCTACATTTCTCCAAATCTGATGAAGAAACAAACTCATCTACATCTAGGATAGCCTGAGTGTATTTATTTAATTGTTTTTTGGGGGGGGTGAACTATTCCTTTAAGCGCAAAAACAACTCAGTCATGTTAATAATTTCTCACATGTATCTTGAGTCGAGATGGTAAATGATTTGTTGGAGTGATAATTTATTAAAACAGCATGTGCTCTATCTCAGCAACATACGAGATGTCAAGATGAATGTTAATGTAACAGCACAGCAATGCTTGGCCAACCACACATCTCTAGTTTTCCTTAAATTGGAGAAAAGAGTTGGAAAATTTGGAGCTTGAAGAGGAAAGGATGTCTGCCCATGTGAGAGCTGTTAACAGTATTTCCAGCACATATTAAGTCTTAAAGCTGTGAGCCATCAGGTTGATAATGGTTTTATGGCACAGTTCGCTGTCTGCTGGCACAATATCAACTACATCCCAGCCAAAATCACACTTTATATACATCACATCTGGAAAATGAAATGAATATATAAATGAATAAGTGTAGCATTTCACTGGGATGACAACTAGGGTCGAACAATGCCTCCATCATATCAGTATCAGTGTTTATTAAGAGGTCTGTTTCAGTCTGATACTGGGCCATTGTTACAAGATGATTTAATTGTTTTAAATGATTCAGTTTTCTAACTTAAGATTACAACACAGTTATATATTTATACAACTACACATTTTTATTTGATTCTTGATTTTGTTTGAAGCATATGCAATATAATATGATATAATTTAATAATACATTATATATATAATATATATATTCTATAATATAATGTTTTATTTTTTTGTGCACCACTAGTGACAATAGTAGAATTAATTAAGAATTAATTAATTAATTAATTACAGAACCTAATGCAACATAAATACAAATAATAAAATAAAAATTAATACATTTCAATAAAACAATTATTTTAAATTAAAAAATAAATAAATAAAACTTAAAATAAAAAACATAATACAACATAATAAAAATAATATATATAAAATAAATAAAAAACATAATAAAAAAAAATAAACAAATAATCAATCTTACCTGGTTGAACCTCCGTGTGATGGAAACAACATTAGGAGCCAAACTGTGTTTCTCCTTTTTGTTCCAGCCACAGCTAGAAAGCTCCTACAACACACCAGATACAAACAACCATGATTAAGACAGCAAATACAGACAATTTGGATTTAATTCTATCGTTAAGATTTAATCTTTTAAAACTGCTGTGGTTTAAAAGTGCTTTTTTTAATGACCGAGAGCCATAGGAAGCACTACAGTGCCTCTGAATGACAGCAGGCCTTTAAGAGGAAGAAGAATTACTTCACTGGAGAGCCCTTTTATTTATAAACCAAGTTTAACCGAACCCTAAATTAAGTGATGATTTCTTTCAGCTTTGTGTAAGATCTCAAGTTTCCTCCGTCAATCAATAATTATGTAGATTGTCTGGATTCGAACACTCAACTCCATTAGCTAAAGCATAGATTTGGATTAATTACTGATTTGGGAATCACTGCAGGTCTGCTCTTTTTTTTTTTTTTTTTTGCATGGATCATACAATCAGATTTTTTATTATGGCATACAAACAAAAGATGTGTTGAAAAGGCTTTAGTCTGCACTGACTTAAATAAATAAACATTTGAAGCCAAACATATGCTGTCTAATGAGACACACATGCGTAATATAAAAAATATGTACAATTAAAACCTCTCATATTGAGAATTGCTGAATATTTTATATTCTTTTCTAAAATCTTCATGCAATTTCCTAAAACCATAAATAAAAGTTTTCAAAGCCGCTTGGGGGAGATTGGGCCTTTTAAAAGACATTCAAGTCAGTGATGAAAAAAATAATAATAATAAAAAGACCAAAAAGGTCATGTGAAAGACCAAAGGTCGTGTTTTTGAGATCGATCGATCAAGGTCAAACACAGTCATTTAAACATGTCACTTCTTGTCCTACATAGTTTACTTAATCAGTTTTTTAAACAAACACAAGCTTTTCATTCAAATATAACATTTGCTATAGGTTATCATTCAAGAATATCATTCAATAAAAAAATATTTTTTTTTATAATAGACACACACACACTACATACGGTGATGAATATTTGGAGATGTTAAATGTTTATCACTGTAATAATTAAAAAAAAAAAAAATTTGCATTACGGTACTTGTTTTTTTCTCATTGCTGTAATACAAATAACAATTATTCTGTCTGGAAAAATTTATTAATCAGCACAAATTAAATTCAGTACAGCAAATACTATTCTGAATCGGGCTAAGAAGATCATGAAAAAAAAACTACGAAAAAGAAATCAAATAAAAAATTTATCTCGAAATAGGCTTCATTTATTTGTTCAAAATTAATTTTCTTTTGATTTTCTTTTCTTTTCCCTGGCATAGTAAAAGGTTTATTTTTTTATGGCTTGTATAAATAAGTTATATTACTTATTTATTTATCTATACATTCTACTTATTTACTTCTAGTTAGAGTTGTTCCGATACCCTTTTTCTCTTCCCGATACCGATTCCGATACCTGGGCTCAGGGTATCGGCCGATACCGAGTACTGATCCGATACCTGGGTGTGTATCTGTATATACAGCTGTATATACTACTAGCCCTGTGTAAATTGCTAGAATTCTTTTTATGGTGTGCTTCAGACAGATCCCTCAATAAAACATGAACAAATACATGGTGAACTACTGTATTTATTACAGTATTTTTATTATCTAACATGAATTTGACAGTATTATTTATTTTCTTATGCAAAAAAGAACTTCAAATGCAGCCAAAAATCTAACACCGCAAACTAAAAAAGGTATTTAAGTTTTACAATATAACTGTATAAAAAAACTGCAACAAATAAGTCTAGGAATATAAAAAAAGATCTATTAATCAGATAATCTCTTTACAACAAAACAAGTAAAAAACAAGCAACCATCTAGGCATAATTATTATTATTATAGAGACGTATTATTATTACTGTAGGCTACAACAGTAGCTTTATATATTGTCAATTTACTCATGTAAACCAAACATTTATTTTAATGGGCTGCCATGAAGATCTTTGAGTGTCTGTGTTTATGATATGACAGTATTCTCAAATGAAACGGTAAATTCTCATGAAGTGACGGTTTATGCGTTCGTGTCCTCATGACACACAGCAGAGACTACAAAACAGCGAGCTCTCGCGCATCTGTGCCAGTCACCCACAGAGATGTAGATTTTGCGGGAGTAATATTTAAATAGTATTTTGCAGTTTAATATTCACAGACACTAGTATATATTCGGCTACTGTCTGGAGCCCTGCGCTTTGACTTACACGGAAGCGACTGAACGCAGCTGCCGGTACTGAATATACTTGAGAGTCTGTAACTACCGGTACTACAGAGACATACTGCTAACCACTGATCTATAATATAGAAGCGGCTTCACTGTCTTTTGGCAGTTTAGAATGTGATGAGTGATCCAGTCATATATAGATCAGGGCTGCTAACGCGTTTTCATTTCTTCTTCGCTGCTCTAAACAGGGGTTGCTTGTGGCAACACAGCACAACTTCCTGTGTTTTCAATGCATTTTGAGCAGCGAAGAAGAACCGTGCAGCGGTTAGGCAAAGCTTGCGGTCATAACTAGGTATTTTTTAAGAAAATGGTATCGGATCGGTATATGGGTTCATGTACTCGCCGATGCCGATGCCAGAATTTGTTGTGGTATCGGAGATATTTCCGATACTAGTATCGGAATCGGAACAACTCTACTTCTAGTGTGATTTTATTTTTGTAATAAATAATGAAATAAAATGCAAATCCCTCTCATCACATTTTATAATAAATTTTTACGTTTGCATGTGAGAAAATTGTAAGTAAAGATTGGGTGTGCAACTGAATATAGTTCAGAAGTTGAAAAACTTTTGTTTAAGGCTGTTACCATCACTACTGATGGCAAGTCATGATTTTCTGCAATTACAAACTAAATTTTTTTCCCTTTTTTCAAGGTAATCTCATTTTTTCAAGGTAATTTCCTTCATCATCTCACTCGTTTGCATGGAAAGTGGCGACGGTCAGAGGTTGCGAGACGGTCAGACTTTACGTCAGCCTCCTTTACAGCACAAGTTTTATCAGTGAAGCTCATTTCGAGTCAGACCACAAACACTTATAGATTACTCGCTTCAGCCAAGACTTAACACGAGTAAAAGAGGAGGCAAGGATGGCAAAAGCAGACACACAGCTGGAGGTGGTTACCTCTTTTCCTTTGCATTAGCGGAAAGTCTGCTTTCGGGAGGGCCAGAGGTCACGCAACTCTGAGGAACGGCGTTAAGTGTCAGGAAAGGAATAATGTGCAATTATTGGCTTTTACATCTGAATTCAGGACGATCATCAAAACTATCATGATAGTAACTCCTCCTTCCTGCCAAATCTGCTGTTTGGGTGTTTTTTCCAGTGCTTTGTTCAACTAGTTTCCATTAAACAGGTTAATTAACTTTAATTACAGTTAAAATCCCACAAAAATGCACTAATCAGGAGGAGTCCTTGTAGAATTAAATCTAGTTTATAACTGCGCTGCTCAGCTGAAAAGTGAGAAACAGACCAGCTAAGGCTAGGAAACAAGCTTAGGCTGATATAAGACATTTCTCTCACACACTTTCAAACATGCAAAAGACTGAACGTCTGAAAATGTGATTACAAACATACACGGAGAAGTAGACATTACAGGATCTTAAAGGCCCGTTCCAAAAAAATAAAAAATGATAAACAGCCATCAGAACTTGCGCAATATGTTAATACCTAAATCACACACAGACCTTGTCTATATGCACATGTTTTTGTGGAAGAGGGACAAAAAACCTTAGAATTGTTTCCGTCTAAAACTTTACAGACCGAAACGAAGCCCTTGCATTTATTTGTGTAACTTAAATGTCTGAGTTACAGGATGTGCTAAACGTGAACCGCCAGCGGGATCGGCTTCACATGCGCATGTTCTTCTCATGTAAAACATCGTCTTGTGTGTTCCCTCAGTGTTCAGAGCTGAGCTGTATTTATTAACAAATGCATTTTATGCACTAAAATAATAATTAACCAAGTAAAGCCTGACATATCAAACAGTAGTCTGAAATAAAACGAAAAAAAAAAAGGTATTCTTGTTCAAAGCATACATGTGTCAATGCACACAAAATGTTTACCGGGTCTGCAATGCAATTTTAATTTTAACTGGAGAACACAAAGAACTCAAAGAAATAGTAAAAGAGAGTGACTGGAAATGTGACCAATCATCATGCAGGTCTGAATGAAATGAAATAAAATAATAATTCTTTAAAAAAAAAAAAAGTTTACAAAATGTGTGGCAAAAATAGTGAGTTCTCACTCCATATCTCCCATGTGTTATAAGTTGATATTTAAATGCTAAGTTTATGATCAAAGCTTTTTAGTTTCAAACAAATAATAAATGCAATGCATTGCAATAGAATGATGATATATTATTTGGAAATATTACTAATAACTTTGAAGCTATTCTTGTTCAGAAAAGATTTCACCGCAAACAAACACATGAAGCACAAAGCTGAAGGTGGAGGTTTTTATACTTATACTAAAAAGCCTTTTACTTGCTAAAAAGTATAACGATCAATCAGACGACAGAAGGCATGTAGTAGATTGTGTAAAGCAGGATTTTTCAGCAAAGTTTTGATCATGTTTATCATTTGGAAGCATATGATACAGCAGGCTTTATAGGGTTAAACTGAACAACTCAAAGTTTTCAGACACCACTAACCAGTCTAAAACATTGCATGTACAGCAGTGCATCGTTTAGGTGCTTCATAACCCGTCTGAAGTGAGCATTAGTGAAAGGAGAGCTGGTAAAACTAATGACAGCGGGTCACAGGTCATCTCATCCATCATCCAGCAGCATGTTTTCCAGCAGTTTTACATCATGCTTGGAGGAAAAATTGGACCTCCTTCTCGCTGCGGTCACTATGGCACAGATAATCAACTGATAGCGAAATGTTATTATCTTCCCCAAACAGCTTATAAACATCCCTAATGAGAAACTGCCAGACTGTTGGAATATTCTGCCAAGGCGTTTAATTCACAAAGTCTGCGTTTCCAGTACGGCGCATCTGACAGTCTGAACACACGCAATCAAAACAATGGCTGTTAGTTATTAGCGCCAGGATCAAGATAGTAGCATGAATAATAAAACAAGTGATTAACTCATCCATTATAGTATTAACACGGAGGGAAATACACACTCCTCTCATATGGGACAATGAAGTAATCCTGGTTAAAGCATACATGTGTCCATGTGGAGTACATTTTTACACTGTCTGCTTTACAAGATTCTTGTTAAATGGATAATACTGGGATTATGTGACCAATCATCATCCAGGACTGCAACCAAAAACGGCTATAATGCAACAGTGTAATGACATGAAGTGTTTTCTCTATTCTGCAAGGCTAATAATAATGTGACCCGTGTCTTACCTCTGGCTGTATGGCCTTAAACACAGGGGCGTCCATCAGGGTAATTTGGCTCTGAGAAACAAAGACAGAAATAAAATTGGTTCGTGTTTTTATCACTCAAATTGAAAGTGATTAATGACAGCCATGAGCTCATTTTCCAGCACTGAGTTACTGTGTACAGTATGGGCAAGGACAAAATTAATGAAAACAATTCATCATAAAAATTCTTGTGTTCCTTCAAAGTTCCTTACAAGTCTAAATAAGACCTTGATGCAAGTGAATTGAGTAATAGTAATAGTTTCAAATCCCACAATCAGGTCCTACTGTAAATCACCAGAGCATTCAGGTTATTAAGCATTATATATCATCAGATCTATTCCGAGCTGATTTTAATGTGTTATAAGTGCACTCCAGATCCAGAGACCGTTCTGAAAAGAAGGAAAGCATCACATGTATACTGTTGTTTATAAATATATGTTGTCTATAAATAAACAAACACACAAATAAATAAGTATACACAAACACACACTTTATCCGTAAGTAATCAGAAAGTTTCAAAGTGCTATATATATATATATATATATATAAAATATTTAAAAAATACTAAAATGTATTAAAACCAACTAAAATATATATATATACATACACATACATACACACAAATACATATCCATATATAATACTTATACAATATTTCTGCTGCTAAAAAAATACAAAATTAAACAGAAAAAATAAAATGTAAGATTCATTCAAAAAAATACAAAAACATTAAAAACAAAGAAAAGAATACATTATTATTTTATTTAGTTTTAAATTAATAATAATTAACATTTCAAACCTAATTATGCAAAAAGAAGAAGAAAATATTTTTTTCTTTTTTAATTTAATTTAATCTTGTCTCCACTGGCTGAAAAGTGCCCAAAACTCTTATAAAACCAGCTGACAGACCAGCTTGACCAGGACAAGAGATGGTCCTGGTTAAAACAACATCAAACTCCACAGAACAGCACAGCTAATTTGTGTCCACAGGGATGTGGTGCGAGAGATTATATGCTGTTCTGTAAAGACTGCATCATTACAGAACAGGACAAACGATCTAGATCCGTCTTATTTTTACACCTGAGAATGCATCAATTTCAACACTGACAGTTTTACTCACTGCAAACTCCTCTGGTGTCACTTTCAGCACATCGAACACGACAGCATCGTAGCTCTTCGTGTAGTCAGCGCTCGGGCCGTCCACAGACACAGAGCTGTCACTTCCCTGAATATGAGAAAGACACCAATATGTCAAGCATGAATTATTACAGATGCTCATAAACCCAAGAACAATTAGAGAGAAGAGAGGAAGCAGGGATGCAAGAAATGACTATTCATAAACTAATTGTGCTGTCTGGGGTTTCATCTGTGATAATGGCTGTATATTATCCCTCTGTTATTCTTGTGTGGCGCTCATGTATTGACCATCAGCCACAGTTGAACCGATCATAAAAATAAAAAGAATCAGCACAGTTCTTTCCATGGAAAAGAGAAGTAGTCGGGTCAGCGTGAGGTTCTCATGGCAGACGTGGTCTATGTTTCTCAGCAGAACTCTGGAAAAACCATGAAAACGTTCCTGGATCTTTGATCGGATGATAACAGTATCTGCATGAGGACACGTCTGAGAGCGCACAGGCAAACGTCTTATGATCTTATGCACTGGATGTGCAAATGTCCAAAAACTAAATAATAAAATTAAAAAGAGACGAGTCTTATCAAAAGAAGTACCACGGTCTAACCATAAAAATGCACAATGGAAAACCGAGGTTTGGACACGATCATGGATTGTATTGGACTTAAATTGATCAGAAGTGACAGTAAAGACATTCACGTTTTAAATAAATGCTAAATTTCCACAAAAATACAATATAACATTGATAATAATTAGAAATATTTCTTAAACCGCAAATCAGTATATTACAATGGTTTCTGAAGACTGGAAGAATGATGCTGAAAATACAGCTTTGATCACAGGAATAAATTACATTTTTAAATATATACAGATAGAAAATAGGATATTAAAAAAAAAAATTGTACTGTATATTTCATAAATACATAAACGCATCCTTGGTGAGCAAAAGAGACTTCTTTCAAAAACATTACACAGTCTCAGCAAACCCAAAACTAGGGTTTTCAATGGAATCACATTTATAACATTTAATCATTCTAACTACAACCCCAAATGCAGAAAAGTTGGGACGTTTTGTAAAATATAATAACAATCTAAGATTTGTGGGTTGTTAACTGCCTTTTACCTTCATTTAATTGACAAAAGGTACAATTAGAAAGATTGTCAATGTTTTCAGTGATCAACCCAAACGTATTTTGTAAATATAAACCATTTTTTATTATTTTGCATTTACATTTAGTCATTTAAGCAGATGCTTTGATCCAAAGCAGCTTACAAACTAACAAATAATAATAAATAATAAAAGGGAATACAAGTAGATAATAGGCAAAGAATACAGAACACTATGTTAGAGATAGATATTAATAGATAGATTATATATTATATTAATAGATGGACAGAAAATGTGTATTTCTCCTACAGATGTTTTTGCCATCGTTTGCTCAGTGTGATAAACTTCTTTTCCAGACTCCCAAGATCATCTACAGTGTGACTGAAATTATGTTAATGATGCAATTTTGTGTGCTTCAGTAATTTATATGGATTTTTAATTAATCGTATGTGTTCACATATACGGTATAATTTCTCATAAAAATGAGATTTTAGTATAATCTAGTGTAGTTTAATATTTCAAATTAGCTTTTTTTCATTTTAGTTAAAGTTTTAGTAATGTTGTGTGTTTTTAAAAAAAAAAAAAAAGTAGTTTCCTTTTTAGTAAAGAAAATGCCTGTATAGCTTTTATTTATTTTTATTGCTGTTTTAGTTTGAGATATTTTAGCATAAAGTTAAACTAAATGAAAATGAGAAAAGGTGCTTTGGCAACAAAGTCGTCCTATTCAGAAAACATTAGTTATTTCAAGTAATGAAAACTATTTTATGGTTTTAGTCACAGTTCCTACACTTAAAATAAATAATGTCATACTGCTGAAATAAGTACATTTTATTTCCAAAGATGACCCCTTGATTAAAGGCAATGTGTACATCATTATTTGTCCGTTAATAATTTTCTAATATTAGAATTATTATAATTTATATATTAATATTATAATTTTTTAGAAAGGAGAAGCAGTTACCTCAGAGGAGGCGGAGCTAATGCTGGTGCCATCTGATAGGCCGTTTCTACAGTACATGCTGGTGAATCAGCCAATGGGGTGCAGACGCCTGGGCAACCCCACATATGACGAATAACCCATACCTGAAGACAGACAGAGAGTGACATCAAAATATTAAGATACATACTGTATAAAATATCATTCGCTTATAAGACAGTCTGACTCCATGTGGGTTCAATCCTTTGACAGGTGGTCGATCCATGTGTATGTAGAAACTGATGCTAAATGTCTCAGGAAGTCCACGGGGATTCGGTTCGCTCTTTCGAAGATGGCCAGAGGAAGTCCCTGCATACCTGAGTGACCGATGAGCCGCCCGGCCGGGAAAGAGTGCAACAAAAAGGAAAGAATGTGAGTTTTACAATGGAAATCCTCTCAGATCACTCACACAGTGGTCAGAGCACTTAATGGGTTTTGGGAAAGTTCTCCAAGCTCAGCTGGAGATCTGAAATTGTGATTAGCGATGTGTCCCTGCTTTTGGTCTGAGAATCAGGAAACTGCATTTGCAATGACAGACATGTTGCTATAAAAGAAAGCTTTTTAATCTCAGCTCCAACTGTGAGAGTTTTATCAAGTAGACCTCATAAAACACTATTGGAGCTACTGAATTGTTACTATGTTCTGACTTTTGCATATAAACATTTCAGAAAACGACGTGCATCTACAAGCAGCTATGAGTGTGAAGGATAACCAGCAGCATCAACTGCATCCTTTCTGAAATAAACCAGTCCAATGCTTACTTAAGCACTTAAACAGGCAAACCAGAGAACTCAAAGCAACAACAAAAAAACAGCTTATAGAAATCATCATGCATCATGTGCTCATTAACATATGACCACCCACATTTACATATCAGCATCTTCAGCCTGATGAACATGATTCATCAATTCTACAGAAAATCTAGTTTACCGTTTGTTATGCTATTAAACTGAAAGAATCTTTGATTAAAATAATAAAAATAAACAAAAAAGTCCAGGTTATGGCCTTTTTAATGAACTGTATATATAAAGTGTAGTTTGACCGGTTTCTGAAGTCAAAGCACTCAGAGGATTTGTGAAGACCTCTAGTGGCCAGATGAGGTTTATTAAAAGTAGCTTATGAAAGTTTTTCAAGGTGAAATCCACAGTTTTTGGCTTATTATCAAAAAAATTATCTGACAGCACAACATAACCTTTAAATTATGGAGAGCTAAAAAAAAACAATGAAAAGACTGGGGATTGTAGGATTAATAATGCTTCTCAAAAGTCTCACCAAGGTTGCACTTATTTCATTAAAAATACGATAAAAACAGCAATATTGTGAAATATTATTTGGATTTAAAATTACTGTTTTCTATTAGAATATATTTTAATATGTAATTTATTCCTGTGATGCACAGCTGTATTTTCAGCATCATTCCTCCAGTCTTCAGAGTCACATGATCTTCAGAAATCATTCTAACACACTGATCTGCACAAGCAACATTTCTGATTATTATAAAATGTTCAAAAAAGCTGTGCTGCATCATATTTATGTGGAAACAGTGATGCATTTTCTTCTCAGGATTCTTTCATGTCTTCTATACTTTTGATCAATTTAATGCATCCTCCTTGTTGAATAAAAGTATTTATTTTTCAAAAAGCAAACAAATAAAAACAAACTCAACCTAACCCCATATTTTTGAATGGTAGTGTATTAATGCATGATCAAAATATGTTCACTGAACAGAATTATAAAACAAAATATACATTTAAATTTAAATGTCATGACTAATTTCACCAACAAAAGCATAATTGATAGTGATTGCTGTGATATAAATAATATAATGAACAAACTTTTAACAAAACACATAAAAATACAAACAATATGCTGGAACTGTTAAGAATGTTAATATTTTGGTCAGTCACATTTGAAAACAAATTTGTCCTAACACCCATCCATACCACAAGATGGCAGCTCAAAACTACAAATGACTCTGTATGTACTACAGTAGTTACTTCACCAGAAGAGCTTTATTTCAGACATCCATTAAGTTATTTATCTGCTTTATATGTAAATAACACATACGTGAGTTTGAGAGGTCGTTTTGTATGTTCAGTGTGTGACCCTGGACAGTACACAATCAGGGTGAATCACAAAATCTTCTCCAATCATCTGTATTTGAGACAGCTCACATTTCTCTCTTCTCCTATTCATAACCCTTTCAACACCACAATCCAAACCCCTCCATCTCTCTCACACCAGAGCTGTCCGATTATCCTCTGAAAGCGTCTCCTATAATATCAGCCATTGTAATCCCCCACGAGTCAGTGATAATACTATCTCACACATCAGTATTACAGAGGATCACCAGCGCATCAGTCGAGCTCTCTTTCACAGTCGGGCTGACATCACCCGTTTGAGACGCCATCTGGACTCAGAGCGGGTGTGAAAGCTATTAAGTGTTTCCAAGGAGACACACATTAGTTTATTTCCCGCTCTCACTTAGACCACTCCAATAGAGTGGGAGCCTCAATTTTTTTGTTTCGCACAATACAGGCTTCAAGAACGAACTTCATTTGAGGGGTTTATATTGAGCATGAAACCCTGCCTGATCCTTAAGCCAACATGTTCAGAAAATATACTTATTGCACTGTAGTATAATAGTGATAGTAGGAGTAGGACTAAGAGTTAGAGCAAGAGTAGGAGCAGTATAGTATTGTAGTATTATAGTATAGTATGGTGTAGTATTATAGTATAGCATAATGTTGTACATAGTGTAGTATAAGTATAGTGTTGTATAGTGTGATATATGTCTGCTTGATCCTATTCCATCTCATCTGCTTCATCCCATTTCTCCTGAAGTTGTACCTGCACTCACTCACATCATTAACACATTCCTCCACACTGCTGTTTTTCCCTCATCATTTAGACAGGCACGTATAACTCCACTACTTAAGAAACCCAACCTCAACCCATGTCTTTTAGAGAACTACAGACCAGTTTCTCTTCTTCCTTTCATTGCAAAAACACACCGAACAATCTCCTTAACAGCAACAAGTCTGGTTTCAGAAGTGGACATGCAACCGAGACTGCTTTGCTCTGAGCTGCTGAAGCCCTAAGACTGGCAAGAGCGGAATCCAAATCTTCAATCTGCTTTTGACACGGTTAACCACCAGATCCTCCTATCAAACCTACTGACAAAGGGCATCTCGGGAACCGCACTCCAGTGGTTTGAGTCTTACCTATCAGATAGGTCCTTCAAAAGTATCTTGGACAGGTGAGGTGTCCAAGTCACAAAATCTTACTACTGGGGTGCCTCAGGGCTTAGTTCTTGGACCACTTCTCTTCTCTGTCTTCATGGCATCATTAGGTTCTGTAATTCAGAAACATGGCTTTCCATACCACTGATATGCTGATGACACTCAACTCTACCTCTCATTGCATCCTGATGATCCGACGGTAGCTACTCGCATCTCAGCTTGTCTAACAGACATTTCTTGCTGGATGACGGCACCTTCACCTCAACCTTGCCAAGACAGAACTTGTGGTTCCAGCAAACCTATAGTTTCATCACAATTTCACCCTCAGGTTAGGCACATCAACCATAACTCCTTCAAAAACAGCTAGAAGCCTTGGAGTTATGATTGATGATCAGCTGACTTTCTCAGACCACATTGATACAACTGTCCGGTCCTGCAGATTTGCTTTATTCAACATCAAGAAGATTATGCCCTTGTTCAAGCTCTTGCCCTGGACTGGACTATTTCAATGCTCTCTTGGCAAGTCTTCCAAACAGTTCTATCAAACCTTTACAATTCATCCAGAACGCAGCAGCAAGATTAATTTTTAATGAGCTGAAAAGAGTGCAATAACACTAGCTTGCTCTATTATTTTTCTAATCTATCTGTCTTCTTTTTATTATATTATATTATTTAAAAAAAAAAAACATATTTTGTTGATTTTGATTGCATCCATCATCCTCATTTGTAAGTCACTCTGTATAAAAGCATCTGCTAAATGACTAAATGTAAATGTATATTGTAGTATAGCATATATAGTCTCAGAATGGATTTTGGTTAAAACTAATAGAGCACTTTTATTAAATATTTTATTGTATTGTATTGTAATCTAAATATTTAGATAAACCACCATAAATTTATTTTAATTGTACCAATCAGTTTATATCAAAACTTATTTATAATCAATGTTTACACATCACAACCATCACTTCCATAACAATAAAAAATGTTGAAATATCACAAGTTTACTTGGTTAAGTATTTCTATTTTGTTTCTGTACTTAAGTACTTTAAGTACAGCTGTACTTGGAGTAGTTTTATTTAGGGAAACTTTTACCTTCTCTTCACTACATTCAAGTAAATACAATTTTACTTTTTACTGCATCACATTTTGTTAAAAAACAACTTTTATATTCACTAATTCGAGCTGAAGAAATATCGACACCCCTTCTGAGAAATGTCCAGTTAGTAATGAGACACTGTTTTTATAATGAATCTGTTCACTACATCAGGTAAGAAACATACAACTGAACTTTCATAACTTTCTGGCATCAAGCAGATACATGCAGACACATGCACATCAGTGACACATATTCAGTGTTCGGACTTGATCTGTCTAGTCACAGTGAGGTAAAAAGGAGGTAAGAAAGATTTAGAAGAAAAAGAACAACCGCACAGCTCATTGACTCAGGATCCTGCAGTTCCTTTAACAAAGATATATTTGAATATTAAAGACAGACACGTGTCCCCTCCGTTGTGTGTTAGTTGTCCCCTTTGTCTTCAATCACATGCCTTTTTGTCACCCTCAGTCTCTTTAATTATCCCTCCTCTATCTCTCATGTCCATTAAAGCAGCTGTGAAGTGCTGTAATTACACGGCTCACTATGCAGCGCTAAACTCACTCCAGAAAGACACAACAGCAAGCTTTCAACAATACAGACCTTTCAGCCAATACTGAAAGTTGGAACAGCATGCATAAAAGGCAATTATGACTCATGATATTGAAATGTTTCTAAACATACAGACTCAATCCAGACTGCACGCTAAAGAAGAAAGTTAAATATTCAGATAACACACTTGGTGGAACTGCACATTCAAATGACTCAGAGATGACTCTAAAAACTAGTATCGCCCAAAACACACACAGTAACTGGACAAAACCAGTTTATCAGGTAGAAAGACAGCGCATTTTCTGTATTAGTCAGAGCTGAATGAGAACTTTCAAATAGGAAAACACATATATTTGTCAGTTTTTTAAAACCGTTTTTGGTCAAATTCCATAGAAGCATCAAGCTTAGGCCTATATTTTTATGGATAAGGTAATTCCACAATGCAGTGTGATGAGCTTAGTAAAAATTTTTATCCAAGGTGGTGGACATATCATCATAGAAAATTATAAAAAAAATGTTATAAAATTAAGAGCCGGGTGGTGAAAAATTTTGAAACATGCAAATATCTTCAGTAGATTCTAGGGATGTCCCGATCAGGTTTATTTTTGCCCTCGAGTCCGAGTCATTTGATTTTGAGTATCTACCGATACAGAGTCCCGATCCGATACTTCTATAATACATAAAAAAAGAATAAAGAAGAGCGAAAAAAAACAGATCCAGGATGTTCAATATATAAAATTTTGAAATGTATTCAAATAGAAAACAGCCATTTTAAATAGGCTAGTAAAAATATTTAAAATGTTACTGTTTTGCTGTACTTTAGATCAAATAAATGCAGCCCTGGTGAACAGAAGAGACTTCTTTAAACAACATGAATGAGCTTACTGTTCAAAAACTTCTGACTGGTAGTATAGGCTAATTTAATTTTTCTCTAATTTCTATCTTTGAATTGGCTTAGAAATCTATAACTGCTGGTTGATAACAAATAACAATGATTTGTTTATATACTACAAACACTGTTTATCACATAATAAGGTAGAATAGTTTCTATACTGTAATAAATGCTATGTCAATCAGCACTGCATTGTTCACTGCTGGGGATGAATTGAAAAACCAAATATCGTCGTAATCATGTCTTAGTGTTTCCAAAAGTTTCTGTTTTTCTGTGAAAATAACTGTTTTCATACAGCTATAGCTGAATGCTTTTGTCCATATTAGGAATTTCCTGACATGACTTTCAGCGCAAGAGCGCCCTCTGGCGTCGAGTATGAATTAAACGCACACTGCTGGAGAGTTAAGCGCTCCATGATGCTCATCTCACCATATTCTGGGTACAAATAAAACACCAGATCATGCGCAGACTACCAGTGTGAAAAAATGCATCTCAAAATCATATAGTCACTGCTGGAAAGCATTCATATAAGTAAAAGATGCTGGAAACCAAAGAATCAGGTATGTTAATTCAAGCGAATAAGCATCACTTGCATCTTATTTATTTAAAAGGGGCTTAGCAAAAGTACCTCTGTGCAGCTGTAACAGCAGTATGCATAGTAATTCAGATCACATGTAGCAAATGTAATAGCAGCAGCATGCATAGGAAATTCAAAAGCAATGTTAGAAATAATATTAGCAGCAGGAAGTCAAATTGTTGCTAATATAGCAGCAGAAAGTACTTAAGTTGCTTAAATTCAGTGATAACATGGGGTAAGTAACTCTTAAGTGAAATAGGCATTTTTTTATTGCGTTTGCTTGTTAATAAAGATGCGTATAGCAATTCTAAATACATTTGTGCAGCTGTAGCAGCAGTATTCATAGCTTTTCAGATTGCTAGTTTAGTGAACTTTAATAGCAGAAACACACAACAAATTAAGACGCAAAGTTAGAAATATTACCAGCAGTCTGCATGGCAATCCAGTTATACTTGTTTCTATATAGCAGCAGCAACAGAAGTACATTTAGTTGCATGAAATTTCAGTGATAAGTTAACACTTGGATGGTAGTGAAATTTTTAGGTGAAATAGGCATTTTACTACTTTGCTATTCAATTCAACAGGATTTACAAAGTGAAATAAGCATTAATTGGTTGGTTTCGGTTATTTGTAAAGGGGCAGTAGCAATTCTAAGTCCCTAGAATTAACTTTACATGTCGAGTTCAAAATGTGCATGCATATTAGCTGGACCGATCCAGAAAAAAATCCCCTTAAACATTTATTATAATCAAGTACAAACCCATATACTGAGCACTGAAAACCAGATGGATGATGGGATGACATGATAATAGGAAATCGCAATTTGACATTAAACGGCGTCCACCCTCAATGGAGACATTTACAGCAGAACTGATTTAATTTTTTATCCCAGGGATCATTCTTGGCAACAGAGCAATTGTTTTTCTCATCCCTCCAACAAAACTCGTCTCCAAGGTACCATCGTCATGGCAACAGCAAGCCACTTGGAATGTGGGCCGGCTGGCTGTGGTTGTGAGTTTCTGAATGGGCTTTGACGGTTGCGGTGGGAAACTGAACCCTGAACACAGTAGGAATACTTCACCCTGGATGTCATACTTGGAGAAAGTTTTAACATAGACTCCCTAAAATAATATGTGAGGGAAAATGTGCAGTCAGAAGGTCATTGTCAAAAATCTGACATGGTGATCAGGACCGCGATATGGAGCAGAGCTGTTCTATTTCCTTTCTCTCCAGACCGCCAGAGGCAGTGCTGAAAGCACTAGTGGAAAACTATTGACAGATAATCGAATTACAAAGTTGTCACCTCGTGAAGCGTGCCTTCAACTATAATTACCCCTAAGCACATCATCTCAATCTCCTTCTCATTCTTGCTTGTTGAATCGAACGTGACGATATTTTGTGCAGCTTGCTGCTGAAGAGAGATCTTCAGGATATATAGCGAGATGTTTAGTCTTGATTACATCGCGATAGTATACCGATATGGACTGCATCATGCAAGATGCTTCAGTCTGCTGGATGGTGGGTTTCAATGCCTCTATGAGGATGCATACTAGGAAAATCCTGGCTGACTCAGCTGAACGCCAGAAAAGGGAGAGAAAAGGGTAAATGCTGAGAGTTATAAAGAGGCTTCGGGTAGGTCACACTCAGCGTTATGTGGCTCTCTTGTGACTCTTGAGGAAGCTTACAGCAGCAACAGCAGTAGTACAATTCGGGTTATCATCCAAAAATGCCTGTGAATAATAAAAAATAAATACACAAAGATCAGAGTCATATGTTGCTGCATGCAAGCCCTAGCACCTTGGTCATAGCGTCAGTTTCTCCTCAAAGGAGTTCCATTAGGACCTCCACCTGCACACTGGGAAGTTATAAGCATAACTTTTTTTGGAACTGACAGCAGTGTTCCTTAACCCTTTTGCATTTTCAGACTGTTCTAACGGGAAGGCATGTTTTGGTGTGCACGGACAACAGAGTGGCTGTGTTTACATGCGTACGCGTCCCTCATCTATTCCTTCACACTCTACACGTGCCTTTGCAACATCTTGGGCAGCGTTTAAAGGTAGGGCTGCACAATTAATCTAAATTAAATCGGAAAAGACAATAAAATCGTGATTAGGCAGAAGCTGCGATTGTCATGCATATCTTTCAGTGAAGCACACTCCTGTGATCAGCAGTAAATCTCCATCCGAAGGTCAAAGGGCACTCTCGAACTGAAAATCCAAATATGACCCAAAGAAAAAATACTGGAAATGCCTTTAGCTGCTGCTGAATAAACTGAAGATTTAACTGCTTTCATTGATTCAACGTGACTAACAGACACACAACTATGGCAATATATGATTTATCTGAGTTCTTCTTATTATAATTTTCATCATAATAAAGTACATCTATAATGTACTGGTAATCGTCATAGCCATTATCACTGCTTAGAATTCAATGAAATATTGTGTGCCTTAATTATTCTGTTTAAGAAGACACATCACCTCACAGAAGTTTGGAGTAACTTTGGTTTTTGTTGATTTAATAATCCTACGCTTATATAGTCTGCGATTATGAATGTGATTTTGCATAGCTTGTCAGAGAACTATGGCTCTGTAGTAAATGCTGCTGCACCTGAAAGCAGGTGATGGAAATGTACTTTTTTTTTTTTTAAAGTGTGCTTAACTGCTTAGAAGCTGATCTTTTAGAAGTGGTTAATGCCTCACTCTCTCTGGGACATTTCCAAACTCCCTGAAAATAGCAGTTGTTAAGCCCCTCCTGAAAAAGAGCAATCTTGATAACACCATTTTGAGCAATTTTAGACCAAAATCTAATCTTCCTTTCATAGGCAAAATTATAGAAAAGGTAGTTTTTGATCATCTGAACAAATCCTTAAACCTGGACAATTTTCAATATGGTTTCCGACTGCATCACAGCACAGAGACAGCATTTATTAAGATAATAAATGATATTTGCTTAATAATCAAGAGCTGGTATTGCTAGATCTCAGTGCTGCGTTTGACACTGTTGATCATAACATACTAGTAGAGAGTCTGGAAAACTGGGTCGGGCTTTCTGGGATGGTACTCAAATGGTTCAGGTCATACTTAGAAGGGAGAGGCTATTATGTGAGTCTAGGAGAGCATACGTCTAAGTGGACATCCATGACATGCGGAGTCCCACAAGGCTCAATTCTTGCACCACTCTCGTTTAGCCTGTATATGCTCCCACTAAGTCAAATAATGAGAAAGAACCAAATTCCCTATCAAACTATGCTAATGATACCCAGATTTGCCTAGCCTTATCTCCAAATGACTACAGCCCCATTGACTCCCTCTGCCAATGCATTGATGAAATTAATAGTTGGATGTGCCAGAACTTTCTTCAGTTAAACAAGGAAAAAACTGAAGTCATTGCATTTGGAAACAAAGATGAAGTTCTCAAGGTGAATGCATACTTTGACTCTAGGGGTCAAACAACTAAAACGTTGTTTTAGAAGAATGGAACAATGCATAAGCAGACTGTAAATAAATTGTGTTTTTTGTTAAAACCTATTAAACTTACAAAAACCAATTTAAATTGTTTTTGGTAAATGAAATAAAGCCGAAATAAAATAAAATACAAATATTAGATGGAAATCTTAAACTTAAATGAAAATGATAAATGTAATCTTGCAAAATAACTGAAATGAATGAGTTTAAAGTGCAAAAATTTACTCAAATTTAAATAAACAAATTTAACATTTTGCTTCGGCATCTAGGCTCACTGAAATAACTTAAATTTTTAAATTATTAAAAGTGAATAAAAAACATAAAACATTAGAAATGCTGCACTGGACTAATTTAAATAAGTTTGTGTTAAAATGACTATAACCGAAATAAAAATTTGAAATGTTGCCTTGCAACTGATTAAAATTAATGAATTGAAGTGCTAAAATTAAACAAACGGAAATATCAAATATTGTAAACATATAATATTGTAAAGATATAATAAAAAATAACAAAAGCACAATAAAATTTAAGTAAAAAACAATGAAACTTAAAACTAAACGCTAGTTAAAGAATGCACATGTGTGCATATTGCATGTATGCCATATATTTAATATGCATCATATTGTTAGGAAAGGCATTGTGTTCATTCTAAATGCTGACTAATCAATATGTACAAACCAATGGCCAGGTGTGAAGCTGTGTAGATAAAAGTAGTAGAAAGAAAATCCCAGAGCTAATCAAATGTCTGGAATACTGATGGAGTCAGGCTGAGGCGGTGGACTCGTCCTCAGATGCACCGCAGAGCTGATCTGAGATTCAGTGCATGACATCAGTGCAGCTGCGAGCACACTCAGCGTTTCTAATGGATCGAATGGCATATAACACGCCAGATCAAACATCAAGGGAGTTAGAGGAGAAAACAGGAGAACAGAGGTGAAAACGAGAATGAGAGGGAGAGAAAGTTGATATGACAGTTATTGAGCAGGACAGAGTGATGAGAAACATCACTCTCAGAAAAAGTCATTTTTTAACATTTTACAATAAAAAAAACAAACAGTTATTTCATTATAATAATATGTCAGTTTTTACTTTTTTTTTTTAATTAGTCATACTGTTTCGGGTCATTTAATTTTTAACTCAAGGGAGGATCAAACCAACTCTGGCACTGTTTTTGTTCTGATGTCACACTGATTCATTTGCTAGAATAATCTTTTGCTTTGTCAAATGTTCACTTTTTCATTTTTATTTGCAAAGAGTGTAGTTGCAAAATAAAAAGTTATTTAAATTATACAAAAAAAAAAAATCACTGTACTGCACATTTTAAATTACTCATACAGTAGCATGATAAAATGGTCACATTAATGACAGGCAGAAACAGGGCTGCTATTATAACCAGAATAGCAGAATTGACCAGGTGGACATGTCTCAAATGTCCCAAACATGCTCGCGCCTACATAAATATAGACACAGCGGACCAAAGAGCACAAATAAAACAGACAAATATCAATTCAAGCAGCAAATAAAGTGGCCAGATAAATGGCCAAGAGATAGAGATATAACTGCTCAGAAGTTCATGTCCTTATTTCTCTTCTCACTGTACACATACAACAAGAGATCTTTAGGCATGCAAGCGCTTGCTTGAGTATTATCTTTAATTAATAAAGTTCTTGGAAACGAGCGCCACTGATTCCACGTCAGCATAACTTGTCGCTTTCATGTTTAAAGCATTGATTAGACAGCATCTGTTAACAGTTTCTGGGCTCCTGCTGATTCAGAAGGTTTGTGGTTTGTACTGTAAGCAGAAGATGGTCAGACTGGATTTTAGGGACTAACTGTACAAACTGAAAAGATCAACAACTTACTTACACTTCCTCTTTAAGTTCCCAGCTGTTTTACAGATAAACGTTTCCTCAAAACTGCACTCCCAAGTTTACATCATTCTTTAAAATGTTTATTTGTCTGAAAAAAGAACAAATTAATGTTTGTGCTCTGTAAGGTTTTTTTTAAGTCTCTTATACTCACAGTTGCATGCCGAGGAAGAATTTATTCAATCAAACTCAAGTTAATACAGTAATATTGTGTAAAATTATTACAATTTAAAATAGCTGTTTTGTATTTGCATTTTGTATAATTTGTATAATTTATTTCTGTGATGCACAGTTGTATTTTCAGCATCATTCCTCCAGTCTTCAGTGTCACATTATCTTCAGAAACTATAATAATATGCAGATTTGCTGCTCAAGAAACATTTCTGATTATTAACAATGTTGAAAACAGTTGTGCTGCCGGATATTTTTGTGGAAACCGTGGTACCTTTCATTTTCAGGATTCACAGAAGAATAGAAAGTTCAAAAGAACAGCATTTATGTGAAATGGAAATCTTTTGTAACGTGTCTTTACTGTCATTTTTCATCATTTTATGCAACAGTTGTGGTGCCTCATATTTTTTGTGGTGCACTTTTTTTTTTTTTTAAATCAGGATACTTTTATGAATAAATCCAAAAGCACCAAATTTATTTAAAATCATTTAGAATATTTTATAAACTAAAAATGTCAAAGGAAAGATATAATATCTTTCTGAAATCAGCAAACTAACAGGAAAAAGAAAAGATACAAGAAAAATACATTTTAAAAATCTGTTCCCAGCAACATAAAAGAACAACAACCAGGACTTCAAGTACTGTAATTCAATGATACGCACTGGAGTAGTGAATGCAGATATTACAGTTCAGAAATGACAGTAGGTGCTACGTGAAGAGTGTGTGAGAGAGATATAAATACAGTCTTGTGAACATGACCTGCTGGCAGAAGTTTCCTGATCAATGCTTGTGTAATGTCAGACGTACAGACAGCTGCAGGGGGCCGGGATGCCCTCATTTACCCCCCACTGCACGACTCAAGATGTACAAATATGTGACTGCTCTGACATAACTGCACACCCATGAACATGTACTCTTCCTTCCTGATGCATTGAGAAACCTGTTTTTATGCTGGAACTGCTTATATATGACGCTCTGGCTTTCAGCCATCAGGAATAAGCAGCTTGATTCAGCTCAATTCCTTCTCACTTACTCCAAGTATCATCCTGATCAATTCCACACACCTCACACTGCCTCCACTGCAAGTGCATGAGTTGCATTTCAAGCAGTACAACAGACACTGCATCTCAGCATCTGGGCAAACAATGCCTTTTCCATCAACAGAAAGCTGCTTTGATTCTGAAATGACTCTACAATGGTCCTTTCTTACAAGGGAACTCTTGAACAGACCGACCAGACATATGCTGTTTATCATATATTTTAAAAAACATTTTAATTCCAAGGGGCATGTGGCATTTGCATCATGTATTAATATTAAAACACATATTTAAACAATATCTCTGAAAACATAAAACAATATCATAAATTGTTATGATATAATACATATAATAAAAAAGCTAAATATTAAATATGATATATAAATGTAAAAGGTTTTTAAATAATAATAACATTATAATTTTTAAACGAATTTAAATATATTATTAACAGTATTAAATGCATTTCTTATGCACATCTTACACCAAGTGAATATATTTGCAAGTGAGGATAGTGGGATTTATTTTTATTTTTTTATATAAAAAAATAACCTTGTAAAATATTTATTTATTTACATTAATCAGCTTAATAGTATTACTTACAAACATATATTTTTTTCTATTATTATTAACTAAATCAACAAATATTCACAGTAGATAAGCAAATAAAATAAATTCTCCTCTACCCTTCTTCAGAAATACCAAGAGATACAACTGCGCCATTTAACCTTTCAGAGATATTACAGTAATACAAATAATACAATTTTATTTATAATGTGCTTTTCTTACGCCCAAAGCAACAGTCTGTACACACCATATGCAAATACTCACTATATAACTGAATTTACAAAATTATGCAAAACGACATATTACAAAAAAAAATATTTCTTTATAATTGCCTCAGAAATATTAACAAAAAGCATGTCCATTATAGATGACAGGCACGAGCTGCCGTCTCTCGGGATTTGAGTCTCGTGCGCGCACACGCCTCTCGCAACATATTAACCATCACCGCGGTCACGCGCACAGGGCTGTAACCTTTCACCTTTACTAACCCGTCTTAATGAATGACGTGCACAGACTGTTCCTAATCAATACACCATCGACTCGTCCATTAAATCACTTAAGTCCAAATCTGGTCTGCCTACCTTTTATCTCCGTGCTGTATGATCTTGAATCAATGAGAAGAAACAATCACGTTTTGCCTCCAGTCATCCACTAAACTTCCTCAACTGCGCGTATGATCCAATTCAGTGTGTCAGGCCGTCATGTTTAACACATTTGCGAGAGATGTACACAAATATGGCAGAGATACACAAATATCATACTGCCGAAACATTCATGTGCAGGAAGTGTCAGGTAGGTGCCTTTGATCTAACGGACAGGTCAACTGCCCAATCACATGCGTCATACACATATTCAACCCTGCCCACCACGGAGCGCTAGCCAATCGCGTTGAAGCACCGGGTCTAAGTGAATTTGAAGTGGACGCGCAGGTGCATCTCAGTAACAATGATGTCTTCCTCTACTAACATCTAACCAATCTTATTATAGTTTTAACTAAATTACATACTTACAAATCTAAAATAAATCTATTTTTAAGATGATTTTTAAGTCAACTTTATATAATGAAAGACACTCTTTAGAGATAAAAACGAAAGATTTTCTGTATTTAAGTATTTGTCTTCATTTAAGTTGTTTGCATGCATATATGTGTGTGTGTGTGTGTGATATCAAAAATTATATCCAATGTCTGAATAATTGTTGGTTTGACTATATATAAGCAAACAACTGCATATACCTCTCTCTCTATGAAAGTAAATTACCATAAATATGTTTTTTTAATTGCAGTGGCCTATTTGCTCATAGAACCAATGATGCCAGTTGAGACTGCCATCTACTGACTGAAACCTGCAATTTAAAACACAAAATGAATCATTCTTCTTACAACAACCCAGGATCTCCAGTACAAATAAAACATTTATTGCTAAACACATTTTTATACAAATCTCACACATTTTCACAAAGTTCTTCTATAAGAAGAAAACACAACAGAAGTGTAAGTGGTAATTGGTGCCGTCTGCAAAGAAAGGTTTTGTGATAAACTAGTCGTGCTCTGATAAACAGTCCTGATGAGGTAGTGATCCGTCCAACATCCTAAAGGTCTGCCTATAAACTAAGAACATTTGGTCACTTTTCATATATATATAAATTCATGGTTGAATTTATTTTCCATAAATATATTTGACTACTGACAGGTGATTTTTAACGATACTGATTACTTAACTTTCACATGTTCTGTTTCTGCCTACATGATTGTCATTTGTTTGTTCTGTTTGAGGCATATCGATATTTGCACATTCATAGTATAAAATAACAAATACTTTTTACATACTACAGTACAACTTACCAATAATTGGCGATTGCCGAAACTACATGTTTGAAATCTTTCACTTTCAGATATAATTCAATATTCTAAGAAAAGCCCTATTTTTTTTATTTTTGATCTACTGTAAAACTATAATAAAATAAGCTTACATTTTGTTCTAATTAAATTCCATGCACCATCTTAAACTACTGAATACCACAGCGTCTGAGGTATCGTTGTAACTGAGGTTTGCAGTTAATTCACAAACACATCGTAATAGCATGGCACATTCTGTACATCAGATTCAGAAAATAATACAAGTAAACACCCAGCTGCTTTTCTACAATTGTTTTACAGCCCTTTCACTTTGTTATAGTCTGCTTTTTGTGCTCTTTTGATTTTTGCATGAAATGTCTTTGTAAACTAAAATAATAAAAATGTGTTCTCCGATTCATTTAATTGATATTTGATATTTACATGTGGCTGTGCTTTGATATTCCTCTTTTAAATCCACTTTAATTTTACTTTTTTACTTTAAATTAAAAAATGGTATAATGTAAATACAACTGAATTTCACAAACCCATCAAGAAAAAAATGTTATCCCCAAAATATAAAAAAAGAAATGCATTCATTAATGGGAATATGAAGTTATATTTTGCATAAAGAAAATAAAACCTTTTTCATTACCAAAACTTTAATTCAAAATTGTGACAGTAAAAAGGATTAATCTAATTACTTTATTAAAGTAATAAGACAATAATGAGAATCCCCATTTAAAACACAGAGAATTACAAACAAACTAAACAGTAAAACTAATTAAAATAGTAAATGTGCTAAAGAAGGATTCAGTATCTTTATGCTTTTTCTTTTTTCTGTGTTTGTGAAATATGACTTGGACTTGTTTTTTGAGAGATTCTCCCATTTAGAGATGACATTTATAATATTTTACAATTATGGCACATTCTAAAAAAACACATACTGAAGAATACTGTTCACAGAAGGAGATGGAAATGTCAATGTCATTTATTAACTCTTTCCTTTCAAAATCCTCCTTATGAATCTGTTGACTTTTAGAGGATGAAATGGATTCGAATAGATTACTGTAGCAGCTGAAACAGGAACCGTTCTCTGTGAAATCCTATTGGAAATGCTCTAGCAACAGAGATCTGAAATAGAATCCAGCTCAACCAAAGCAAATCAAATCCAGCATAATGCTGCATTGGAGAATATTTCTATTTACATAAGATAAACCTTGTTTTAACTCCAAAGCGCTTAGTGAGTCTTTAAACCTGAATATTTTGACAGCATTTGAGGCTCTTGTGTAGAATGTGGTCATATTTGTTCCTTCAGATATACTAATCACATTAAGGACACTGAAGTCAACATAAAATGGCATTTTACTAGAATAACATCTATTAAGAGGAGACATGTTTGACTTCATGTTGACTTTACCTCATTGCATGTGCAGAGACTTCCGGTCAAAAGTTAATAATATTATTATTTTTTTACTTGTTGTTTTTAAGAAGTCTCTACTGTTCACCATGGCTGCATTTATTTGATCAATAATACAGTAAAAAAAGGATGAAATTATTACAATTTAAAACAACTTTTTTTCATTTGAATATATTTTTAAATGTCATTTTTTTCTGTATTTTCAGCATCATTACTCCATTCTTCAGTGTCACAAGATCCTTTCTCATATGCTGATTTACTGCTTAGTTATTATCAGTTATTATTGATGCTCAATTACAAGTATTGTTTCTTATGATTTCTGAAGATCATGTGACACTGAAGATGCTGAAATGATGCTGAAAATTCAGCTTTGATCACAAGAATATATTCTATTTTAATATACATTAAAGCTGCAGTAGGTAAATTTTGTAAAAATATATTTTTTTACATATTTGTTAAACCTGTCATTATGTCCTGACAGTAGAATATGAGACAGATAATCTGTGAAAAAATCAAGCTCCTCTGGCTCCTCCCAGTGTCCTATTGCCATTCGCAGAAAATACATCGCTCCTGTTAAGAAACAACCAATCAGAGCTGCGGTCCGTAACTTTGTTTGTGTTCAAAATGTAGAAAAATGTATATAATAAGCGAGTACAGCATGAATCCATTTTCCAAACCGTGTTTTTAGCTTGTCCTGGATCACTAGGGTGCACCTATAATAAGTGTTTACATTCGGACTATTTTAGATTGCTTCGGGGGTACCGCGGCGGAGTAACCCAGTACCTTTGTGATTCTTCATAGACATAAACAGAGAGAAGTAGTTCCGGCTACAATGTTCTTCCGCAAGACACAAGCAGTTCTGTTTATTAACCGCTAGAGCGTCAAAAGTTACCGACCGCAGCTTTAAAATAAAAAAAAACTGTTGTTTTAAATCATAATAATATCTCACAATGTTACTAATTTTACTGTATTTTTTTTTTTTTATAAATAAATGCAGCCTCGGTGAGCAGAAGAAACTTCTTCTAAAAACATAAAAAAAATGTAATTATTCCAAACTTTTGACCAGTAGGTCACACCTGAACAAACCGGACAGAAAGGCTTCAGTTGAAAATTGAGGTGCTTGTTTAGAATAATCTTACACTGGCTAGTTTGGCATTCAGGTGAAGGATGCTTCTAGGCTGAGGTTTCTCAAACGCTCTGGGAGGCCCGTCGGCTCTGATGGGCCCGTGCACACGTGGAGGTATGTCGGTTGAAGCTGTCTCTCCACATGAAGCGTTTGGAGCACAGGCTGCACTCGTAGGGTTTGATGCCCGTGTGGATCTTCATGTGGCCCACCAGGTGATGCTTCATCTTGAAGCTTTTGCCACAAACGGCACATCCGAATGGCCTCAGACCCAGATGCATGCTCATGTGCCGGTCCCTCTGGCTTTTGTGCGTGAAACTTTTACCACACTGGCACGGATAGAGCTTATAAACCACCGAAGCGAAGCCTGAGTGCGAGGTCTGCTCCTTTAGGCCGCTGTCATCCGGCGTCTCATCTTTAGAAACATCTGAACCTCCTTCGAGCATTGGGTTGGAAAGCTCGTCCGAGGCTTGCGAAAAGCCCTCCACGGAGGTCCCGTAGAAGTCCAAGGGCTCTTCGTAGGTGCAATCTCGATCCAAGCACTCCACCAGTTTCTCATCAAAACTATCCTCTGCTGTGTTGGGATTGTGAGAGTTTTGGTCTGGATCGTTTACGGCGTGCTCGCCGCCAAACACGCCATCGCAAGCATCTCGATTCTGCCTTTCTACTTTCACATGCACCTTCTTTCTGTGTCCCATTATGCTCGGCGGCACATAAGCCGGTCTAGAGCACTGGCTTTCTATTGCATCCGAGCCATTTTCGCTGCTCGGATCATCTGGAGATGAACAACCAGCGCTTTCTAATGTGCCTGGCCCTTGATCGGCTAGATCTTCTCCCTGACCTGCAGTCTGACCAGCATCCTCATTATCAGTGGCATAACCATCACCTTTTGGAGATGATCCATGCTCCATCCGGTGTTTCTTCCCTACTTCCAGAAGCTCAGTGCATTTGTCTACCACGTGCCACATTTGCAGGAAGCTCGCGGCTGTTAAGAAAGCAACCACCTCTCCGGACGGCACCGAAAGCCCTCCCGTGTAGCACGACAACAGGAGCTGCTCGAAAACACACGGATGCATGACGTCCGGCAGCACCACGCGGGCGCTGTTCTTCAGCAGCACCTGATCGCAGAAGTACGGAGAGCTGGCGGCCAGAACCGCACGGTGGGCGCGAAACTGATGCCCGCCGATGGACACGATGAGGTCGCACAGCTGCCCTCTCTGTCGCTGCTGGTTCAGCTTCTTCAGGAGCGAGCAGGAAAAATCCGGGAACTCCACGTGGAAGGAGTTCGCATCGGTCTCCATGTTTACACAGAATCTAAACACTCTAAGAAAAAGGCAGGGTAGATTAGTGTACACTAGTCAAAATCATCTATACTAAATAGTGCACGGGATCGAACGACAATGAGACATGCAAATAACAAAATGCAAATAACTGTATAACTGGAAAGCAAAAAATAATCTTCATCGTCTGGTCAAACTCTGAATTTTGGTGCCAATATATCACTTAGTAATATAGCAAATATTCATATTTATCCCATGTGTACAAGCTGAGAAATCACATGTCTGTTGTTGTTAACATTTCTAATAATTCCTATGTCATTTCATGGAATCGTGATTGTATGAACATTTTAATACTTAATTTGTACAATAAAGAATTATTGCATAACTGTGCAGCCAGAACAGCAAAATAAATAACCTTCGCTGTTTTGGCACCAATGTATCCCTTGCTAATAAACCAAATATTAATATAACATTTAGGTATGTGTTAAGCCGGAAAATCATACATCTGCTGTTGTTTATACATTTATGTTATGTATTTATGTATATGTATATCAGCCTACATTTCGAGCTATTGTTTAGCTTATCCAATTCATGGTAAATGTTAAAGATTTTCAATATTCACAGCAGTTTTACTCATTTTCAGAATAAACATTTGGACAATAAACAGTTTGTAAATGATAGAATGATTGTAACACGTAGCCTATACTTCACTTTCCAGTTAAACTCTGTATTTTGGTGTCAATACACATAAAACATCATCTAATTTAATAAATGAAAACAAATGTGGGCTTCAGCCTGTAACAGACCTCATCATGTAATTAATAAAATAGTTAGGCAGTAAAATAATAATAATAGAATGAACTATATTTGTGAATGTCAGAAAGACCGTGAAAGCTATTTACATTGAAAATTGTACTACGTCTAAATTGTAAAATCGTCTAAATGAAAATAAAGATGAAACAAAATCTTAAAAAAAGATCAACGTTGGTAGTCGGAGGAAACAACTTGTATCTTTTAAACTAGTAAACTGTCAAAATTCACATCAGCGATCAGGCTAACCTGCTGTAGCCTACTGTTAGCATTTCAAGAGACTTGAAATGGATGTAAACAGACGACAGAGACATTTTTGTTCATGAATGAGAAGCGTAAATATTAGTATAGTCTTCTGACTCACTCACGCCGTATAAAAAAATTCCGTATTTACCGTTTTCTGCATCATTTTAGTCCGGTTTTCTGAAAGCTAACCTGCCTCCTCTCTTCCGAGAGCCAGAGCGCTGCGTACAGAGTACGTCATCACGCACGGTCGCGTGGCGCAGAGAGAAATGTAAACAAACACGCCTACTTTCAGACGGGTGCCAGATTGACTTTTTTTTCAGCGCAGCTGTAAAAAAAATAAAATAAAAATAATAATAATAATAAGGTGCGAGAAATAAAATAAAATAAAATATTCTATCAACCTTTAATTTATAATTATCTTAAATGTTAGTAAATAGAAAAGTTCAGTGTTTTTACTCATGAGGGGCTTCAGTAAGGTTAAACTCTTAGGAAATCAACCACAGCAAGCCTTATGGTGTTATTTAATTAATCGTTATCATGTTTAGACTGGTTCTTCAAGTTTTGTAGGTTGGTGTGACGTTATTTTAAATAATATAAATGTAATGTATTTTTTTATGCTCAGCAGGTGGCGCTATAGGATAAGCAACAGATAGTTTGGCCCAAAAGTGAACTGGATTTTAAATGTAAAAGGAGAGCAGATCATTAAAGGTGTGATCGATTTAATTTATTGTAATCTATTTCATTGTATTTGCAATATTTCCTGCTGTATTAGTTGTTCTGTGTGATGAAGAGAGTCTTTGTCATGTCAGTCATGCGTCATGACAGCAAAGATCAGAGGATTCTCCAGGTGGACCAGACTCGGTTTTGTTCTCTTTGACGCAGAAAAAGCATCTGTCCATCATCTCATCCATCTGTATATAGACTATAATATGGGAGCTTGAAGAGTGATTGAAACAAATAAAAAAATAGCCTACCAGCAAGTGGAGTTTGCTTGAATGCTCCGTGGAATTAATTACTTTATTTATTCATTCATTTATTATTTTCTATCTGCATGAACCCAGCTCACAAAAACGTCATCAGAACTTTGGCGAACGTTCTGGCCTGGTTTTCTAAGAACAAACGCTCTTCCAGGAAGGTTCATAGAACGTCATAGAACTCATGAGACCGAAACGTTATTAGCGCGTTATTTATTTATTTATTTTCTGAAACGTTTGAGTTGGACGTTCATATAACGGAAACGGTTTTTATGTGAGCCCATACTACATTTTTAAAGAGCGCATATAAAAGTAGCCTCACATTCCCATGATGTTTGCAGAATTATTTCAATGTTCCATAAGCGTTCGCATAAAAGTAGTAGGCTACATCTTATTTGGCAGAAAGCGGAAGAATGCTATTTTCGGTGTAAGACGAATAAAAAAAAAAAAAAAAAAAAAACTAGAAAAATAACAGAGCGCCGTAAAGGATCCTTTGAAACGAATTGCGCTCCGAACCAAGGCGTTTATAATTATAATACATTACAATAGTAGACTATGATTAGAAAAGTTTTCACTTCTCACTTTTCTTATGAAATATAGCCTTGTCATCTAATAAAATCATCCAGCTGTCAGAGTGTTCTAGTTTAACTCATTTCGCTTTCAGATACAGAACGATTGAATCACCTGATAATGCTATCAGAAGCATTGGATATCATTCAGAGTGACCTTAGACTTAATCTTTCTGGATTGAGGAAAAAGGTGACTATATATCAATTGATTTGATATAGGTGCAGATATGTTCATAACTGCTGCCATTAATAAAGCCTTGTGCAATAGTGCTTATGTCATTTGCATCAAAAAGCAAAGTTTTCCTCTTAGACAACAGTGAGATATGAAGAAAAAATGAAGACCTCATGCTCCCCCACCCCCCAAACAAACTGTGCCCAGACCAGTGTTATTTTAGTATCAATGATGTCCTATTATCCGTTTTGTTAATATACATATAATTTTTTCACCTAATTTTTTTTTGATTTGTTGCTTATTATTTTAGTAATTATTTTAGTTTTAATTATTTTAATTGTGTTACTTTACTATGTTGCAATAGAAAAACTTTATATATATATATATATATATATATATATATATATATATATATATATATATATATATATTATATATTATATATATATTTTTTTTTTATAAATAATAATATTATACATAAATTATAATTATTTATTTATTTTTTCAGTTTACATTTATTTGAAGTAGCTTTTTATTATGGTTTTAGTTTTAGTAAACAATAATAACCCTGACTCAAGACAGATATGAACATTTCTAAACCGAATGATCTTAGCTCCTATTTTTTTTTCCTTTTTTTTTTTTGTTTTTTGTTGAGCTTTCTACTTTTACTGCACATCAGCTAATTCCTTGCGTTTTTATTTCTGCTAAGGAATTTTAGGAGAAACATCTGAGACAAAGTTCAATTAATCCTCCTGCTGAGCAATAAACTTCTTCTCTGGGAAGCCAGATTCTGTCTCTCAATTGTCAAAGTTGGTTTAGAGATTAATATTATACCAACTTTAACCTTCTCTGAAGCTCAATAGCCATAAAACAATAAAAATCCCTTCCATCAACTGTAAGAAGTGTCCAGAGATTTGATTGAGTCGGGAAAAAACCAACAAGATTCAGTCCGTCACTCCTCACCTTCCGCAGAAAATCAATGTGCCATTACACATCCCACTGAATCCATATTCTGATGGACACACTATCAAGGACAGCTGTGACAGAAAACTCAATGGGTTTTCATTATAGATCTCAGGAAGCATAATGATGTATTATTATATTCTACAGGCAATCTCACCCACGCTGTCAGACAACGAGTGAAACACAAACCGCACACACTAGATCCTGCTGACCCTTAGGTTTGCTTCACTGAGCAGAACTCAGTCACTAACACTAAATGGAGTATTAATTTGCAATGCAACATGCCACTATTGGGTTGTGATTTGATCAGAAACACTTGTGCATCATGAAGCAGTCATCCAATTTCTCTATGCCCTACGTGTTTCATATTTTAAAAGAAGATTATCTCATGTTGTTTTGATCTAAAGGCTTTCACTTAAATGCATGAAATAAGTTTTGTAGAAAGTTTATTTTTGTGCATATGAATGAAATTCCATACAGGAAAAAAAAACACTTTTTAAATGGATAGGATGAAATATTGTTTTACTTCTCTACGCCAAATAAAGTCAGCCAAGTGTATTAAAGAAGCTCATATTCATCCCAGGAGGACTCTGTAGTGACAGATGTCAGTCTGTGCATAGTGTTTGTTTACTAACTGCTGCTGCTTCACATCGAAGCATTTTCGCTTTGTTTTGTTTGTTTAATGTTTTCTTATTTTTATTGTTTTGTTGTTGTTGTTGTTTTTTTTTTAGAAAAACAAGTTGCCAGACATCCCATAAATTCATAATTATATTTAAACATGAAATCTTTGCTTCCATAAGCAAATAAACTTTATTTGTATTTTTATTGTAATTTTTTGTGTGTGTGCGTGTGTGTGTGTTCCACTTGTTGGACATTTTTCCCACTCATAATCATAATGTTTGGACTGTACAGTGGCCACACTTTGACATAATTTGTACGGTAACTTTTGACGCTCTAGCGGTTAATAAACAGAACTGCTTGCGTCTTGCGGAAGAACATCGTAGCCGGAACTACTTCTCTCTGTTTATGTCTATGAAGAATCACAAAGGTACTGGGTTACTCCGCCGCGGTACCCCCGAAGCAATCTAAAATAGTCCTAATATAAACACTTATTATAGGTGCACTCTAGTGATTCAGGACAAGCTAAAAACACGGTTTGGAAAATGGATTCATGGTGTACTCACTTATTATCTTCATTTTTCTACATTTTGAACACAAACAAAGTTACGGACCGCAGCTCTGATTGGTTGTTTCTTAACAGGAGCGATGTATTTCTGCAGATGGTAATAGGACACTGGGAGGAGCCAGAGGAGCTTGATTTTTCTGTCTCATATTCTACTGTCAGGACATAATGACAGGTTTAACAAATATGTAAAAAATACAATTTTTACAAAAGTTACCTACTGCAGCTTGGCAAAGTTAACATATTAACAAGTTTTTACTGTAATATTTTTACACACTTTTACTCCAACAAAACTGTCCATTTTCTCCATTTATTAGCAAAGATTTCTTAGGGACATGGTCACTTGCTTAGACCCCCCCCCCCCACACACACACACACTTGTACTCTTTCTTGTACTTTTTACAGTAGTGTATTATGCATTACCTTGACATATCAAATAGTAATTTTCTCATTAACAAGTAAAAGTACATCAATATATTTCATTATTATTTATTGATTACTTACAGTTAAGGTTAACTGTTAACATTTTCTCACCCTTTAATATTTATATTTACTAGAAAATGTTGATAAGAAATACTTTTTACTGTAAGGTAAACAGAATTTGTATTTATTTATTTATTTTTCTATAGGCTTTTAATGCATTTTTTAATATCAGAACTATAAAAGTGATGATTATTGTTGTTGATCATTGTTTGGACTTATATGGATGTATTTTTCACTTTTACTCAAAGTTTTGTGTTGTAAAAAAAAAAAAAAACATAACATAAAAAAACCCCCACAACATTACAGAGTGCCCCTTTAAATCCTCATATACAGAATATTTCTTTCTTTTAGGGACACATCTAGCAGACATTCCCCAGACTGCGGTAGCGTCTCAATCAGCTGTACACTCAGAAGTCATCAGGTGTATTTGAGGGCTTAAGCTCAGTTCTGGAGCTAATGGTCTGAGATGGACTCTGCATGCCACGGCGCAGGTGAGACGGATCAAACCCGAGGCCTTAGAGGGGGAACTCACCTGTGTCCACCTGCGGCTCTGGAATCAATAAGTCTGTCATCCCCGCTGATATTGGCCACAGTAATAGCACTGGGCGATTAGGGCCACTTCCCTGGGTATTAACTGCATCTCTCATCCTCAGAGACCCGGGCCAAGCATGGAGAACAAAAGCCTGTTTGATAAGACCCAGGGACCTTGTCTCAGTCACGTGAGCTCAAGCTGGAGATGGGGTTGGGGTCGGGAATTTGGGAAGCTCCGAAATTAAGAAACTCTGAGGCTTTTGGCACAGAGGGAACTTGGATTGAAACCTACTACTTTGGCGAACGCTTCACAGAGTTCAGGTAAGAGGAGACTGACTTGTGGGCAAGATCTTTTCTTCTTTTCTTCATTCTAGAAGCTTCCTCGGTCAGAGGAATCCCAAACCACACTCATTGGAAAAAAATGCTTGTGGTCACATTTTTGCAAAATTATATTGCATTATTAAAAATAAAAGTTCCAAATGGGAGTTTTTTTGCAGTGATGTCAGAGGAACCATTTTGGGTTCCCCGAATAACCTTTGAGTGAACAGTTCTAAAAATAACTTTTTTTTTTTTCTTAATGTGAAGATCTTTTTAATAATCTAAAAAAAACGTTTTTCCTTTATAAAGAAACTTTAGTGCAATGGAAAGTTTCCAAGGATGTTAAAGATTCTTCATGAAGCCAATGCCGATAAAGAGCTTTGGATTTCACCAAAAAACAAAACTAAACTAAACTAAACTAAAAAAAACTTTTTAAATGGATAAAGGTGAGAAAAAAATTAAATAAATAAATACAATTTTACGGTTGTTATTTATGCATCAGAAATGGAGCTGTGATGCAAACTCCAAAATTTATTAGGCTAGTTTACAAATCATAAAAAGAAAACTTTTACAGCAAAATAAAACTTTATTAACCAACATTAATTTCATCTGAACACTTGAATTGCAAGTTTTTTGAATTTTGCATCCCCATTGAAAAAAATTATAATATAAACCACCTTTAACATCCCCTTTAGATTATTAGTGTTGTGTAAAAATTATCATGCAAATGAAATATAAAAGTTTCCGATGATTTGATAATTTATGAACTAAATAACAGCGTCTGGCCAATCAGAACGTATTCAATTCAATTAAATTCAATTCGAGTTTATTTGTATAGCGCTTTTTACAATACAAATCGTTACAAAGCAACTATACAGAAAATTACGTTTCTACAATATTTAGTAGTAGCTTATAATCAGGCTATTAATCACACAAGTAAGAGTGTTTCCCTGAATATCAGCAGGTGTGTGTGATGGTGAATGTGCTATTCATTTTATACAACTGTTCAGACCAACACTGCAGTGTTTTGTTCTTGAATGAATCTGTTTTCAAATCCAGTGAGTTATAATACAGTATGCTTGTAATTGAATCTTATCTCATTGATTGAATGAGTCAGTGAATCAATTATTCAAACAGGGGCTTGCTTCTACCTGTGGCAGTTTTGGTGTCATATTTATATACTCTATTATAAACCTAAATCAGCAAAGGTATCAGCATAAAAACACATTTATCTAAATATTGTTTAATTATTGACAAGAAGCCCCCCCCCCCCCCATTTCAGGCCCCATTAAGACATTTAAGTAATTTCTCTCTTATTTTATGAAATAAAAATGTATTTAAAAATACATTTTAAAATATAATCTTTATTTTTTTTTTTCAATCTGACTGCTGCCTGGAGCAGATCTGTAGCTAAGATATCTGGACCTGCGAGTCCTGGATCGAGAGGACTAGAGACAGGAACATCTGCTGGGATCTGGAGAGGCCTCACAGGATATTTATTCACGGATATGAAAGATCTGGGGTCATGGGATACAACGCTGGGAAAGAAACACGTATTCACCTGTGAAATCTGAAGCAAAAAAATCAGTACACTGAATGTGCATGCATATAAAAAAGAAAATAAACACATTTTTGTCTATTATGAAAAAAAAAAAAAACATCGGACCTAAACCATAATCCATTCAATACGTATGTCTCACCTGAATTTTCTCTTTCAGCTTGGAGTATGATGAAACAAGCACAAAGGCTGCACTCATCGTCCATTCAACATAAAATAAATCGACACTACTGTTCAGAAGTTGTTGGAGTTTTTTTTTTTTTTTATACTTTTATTTAATGAAACATTAAATTGTATTTAAATAATAAAATATTCATCAAAGAGTTCTGGTTTCCACAAAAATATTAAGCAGCATAACTGTTTTGACATTGAAGACTGGAGTGATGATGCTGAAATTTCTGCTTTGCATTACTGGGATACATTTTTTAAGTTTTTAAAATAAATTCAAATAGAAAAGAGTTGTTTTAAATTACTATAATAATATTTCATTATATTATCAAACAAACAAACAAATAAAATAAAAAATGCAGCCTTGGTGAGCAGAAGAAACTTCTTTCAAAAATATTAAATTCAATAATATCATAAAACTGTTGTTGTTGTTGTTGTTGTTGTTGTTGCTGTTAAATGACCAGGTAGAAAAAGTAACAGGAACAATGTACAATGACCACTGATTTACATACATTTCATCATACAACACAAAAACATGCACATTAAAATACATTTTCATATTGTAATATTTTATCTTGGCAGTTTGTGTATTGTCTTGAAATATCAAATAATATTTTTTGTGCAAATTCTAAAGAACTACATTTTTTCCATGTTTACTCTTCTATTTTCTTTTTTCTTTTACTAACAATATTTTGCTTTAAATCAACATGATTTTTTTTTTTTACTGTATGGTCAGATAACCTACAAATTATCAGGTTTTTATTGTAGCATAAAAAAAAGAATCAAACAATCATCGCAAGCATTTTGTACCGTGTAAATAAGACAAGGGTTCAGGGTTCACCTGTCGAGCTAGAGTCACATCTCAGAATGAAGCACATAAAGAGACATGCTGTGTCTGACCTGAAGCAGAAGAGTGAAAAACAAGGAGTCAAACAGCAGCCAAACAAAAGCAATCATCTTTTGATTAAAGCTAAGCATCCCCACCTGCCACCGCCGCGTCTTTCATCTAGATTCCAGAGCTCAGCGTCTGACCCCGGTTTGTGTCTGTTATTTCCGGACAAGAGTACACAGAATCCTGGGATTGTTGTCTTTGCCCCCAGTGCAGCGGCGGCTGGACGCAAACGTGACTCAGGCCTGAAGAACTCACCTTTCATTAAACCAGCAGAGCAACAGGAAACACATCACAGGTCAGAAACACAGCCCAAATCAAACATATCGCTTATTCCTAAGAACAAAAGAACTGTTAAGGAGAGCAAACTCAGGCTAATGGGTAAAAAAGAAAGAAAGAAAGAAAGTATTTCTTTTCTGTAATAAAATAAATTAAAAACATTGCTGTATCATGGTTTCACTCATTTAAACTTATAGAAAATGCCAAAAGGTACCATATTAAAATGTATTTATTTGCACAATATATAAAAAGTTATGATCTCATAAAATAGCTTACATTTATTTATTATTTATTTATTTGTTTATTTTATTTTTTTATAGCTGGAAGGCTAATAATTGTCAAGTGGTCCTTTATATAAGAACATACGTAATGAAAAAGTCTTTAATGAAACTTAGGCCTATTTATGTTTTTAAATAAATGCCACAAAATGAAAATGTAAAAATTATTTTCAACACAAACTCTACAAAAAATAACAACCTCAATTTATATAGTGAATTATAAATTACGACATTTTAATAAATAAATTGTGGACCTCAAGTGTATATATATATATATATATATATATATATATATATATATATATATATATATATATATATATATATATATATATATATATATATATATATATATATAATAACTTTATAAACTTAAGAAATAAAATAACTTAAAATAACTTAATAAACAACACACTCATACATATATTTACATACAAAATAAAGTTATTATTAGTAGTATTCATAGTAGTAATAGTCATAGTAGCAGACTATATTCTATAGCAAGTAAACATTCACCAAAAAACATTTTGTTAAATCTGTGCAAGTAACAGGTGTTTGTTAGTCAGCATGATTGTCTTAAGATCTGAATCGAACAGTTTAGTTCTTTGGTGGAAACCACAGCAGCATTTCATGTGAACATGTCTGTCGCTGTAGGAGGGTGGAGAAGTTTAGGATAATATTTACTCAGACTCTCCATGCAGTTACCAGTTTAATTGAATTAAGCAGAAGTTTTAGTTGAGGATGAGGAGGTCAGGAGGCCAGTGCTGTCATGCTGAATCAGTCTAAAACTGGGAAAAGAGACTTTAGCATATCATGATTCAGGCATAATGTCCGGATATGTTTTAGTCTTCTCTGAAATGATGAATTGTCTTTAAATGACAAATTTTTCTCTTCGACCAAGTCACATTCATTTGTTAACAAACGCAGTAACCATGCTTGACTGAGTTATCAGTCATAATTCTCAATCATTATCTTTTATCTGTATTGCTTTTCCTCAAACGAAAGAATGTTTTCTTTATCCAAGCTTGCAATAATCCCAGAAGCATATAATGCATGTTTTAATAAGAGTTTGTATTCGACCCGGTCCCGGCATGCTCTGTCCCCTGGAGTATCTTGATCTGGATTTCTGTGTCGACCGATTCTGTCTGAGGAGATTCTTAGTGAGATTTGGAGAAATGCAAACCATGTGCATGGATGCTGATATCAAAAAACCACAGGCTTTGTGTCTCTCATTCTCTCACATACAGCTCACCTGGAATCATCGCAGTCTTTCAGTTTGTTTTCTGACTTTCTTTTCTCTTGTTTTAAGTTGACAAATAACTTTATCCATTAGCGGATACATATGTATAAATGAATGGATATCTATGGTTCAGAAAAGCACATTTATCAGTGTTTGTAGGTGTCTTACTAAAGCACTAGAAGCTCGAACCCTCCATGTTGTGTATCAACAGTCAACAGTTGTTTTTCCACTGCGGGATCCAGATCCTTCTTTTATTGCTGAATGCTCTTTAGACCTCAGGTGTTCATCTCACAACTTTTTGCTGCCTTGATTCTTCTTCTCTCTCCCCAACTAATAACAAACCAATCAATACATAGAGCACATTTAATGTCTTCATTCTTCTGCGCTGCCTTGGGAGCCGACCTTTGCTGGCTTGACCCACAAGTGCCTTAAGTGAAAAAGTAGTTTGGTATTGCGGCATGGCCTTTGAGTTGATTTGGGAAAGGTTGGGCGATATCATAAGAATTCACAACAGTTTTTCCTCCACAAATCGTTGTTAATAAGTTTTTCGATGATCTTTCCCCTGAAGAGCGCCTGATTGAACCGTCCGCACCTCTCTGATGGCTATTGATATTCTACTGCTGAGCTGAGAGAATTAATGAATCTCACACAGGTTAGATGATCTGCCCGTTTCCCTACGTTATCACTGGCAGAACGGTTGTTTTTTGATAATGTCATCCTGTGGCCTGTCTGTGAACTATTGATTTCACTGTTCAATTTTTCCGTCAGTCAAACAGCAACTAAACAAAGTAACTCATGAAAGTTAGAAGTGGAAAAATGAAAGCAACCACAACAACTCTTCCTAAAGAGGCTAATTGTCACACATTTTGGTATTTTTAATGCATTTGTCTTGCAACATTCCTCATTTTCATTTAGTTTAGGTAAATTGATGTACTGAAATAAAATGCATAGACGTATATTTATGAAAAAATATATATATAAAAAACTACAGCTATTTTTTTTATTAAAATTAAAACAGAAAAAATAAAAACTAATTCAAAACATTAATAAAAACTATAATAGTATTAGTATATCAGTGAACTAAAACAACTAAAATAAATCTGCTTTCTGTTAAGGTCTTAGAGATGGTTAACTAGTTAATAGAGGTTTTAATCCTTTGCCTTCACTGCCACTTTTCAGAGCGCCCTTCACAATGCATGCTTCCTAATTCTTCCTAGTTCGGAGTATGGAGCGTGAATTATTTGAACCAGTTTGGGTGTTCGAGAGGGATCGCGATTCGCGAATCATTTCAGTCAGTTCGGGAGTTCGGAGCAGCTTCGCGGATCATTTGAATCAGTTCGAGAAATCGGAGCGGGTTCGCGAATCATTGAGTCAGTTTGGGGATCGCAAATCATTTGAATCAATTCGGGAGTTCGGAGCGGCTTCCCGGATCATTTGAATCAATTCGAGAGTTCGTATATGGTTCGCGAATCATTTGAATTAGTTCGGGAGTTCGGAGTGGGATCGCGAATCATTTGAGTCAGTTCGGGAGTTCGTAGCGAGTTCGCGAATCATTTGAATCAGTTCTGGAGTTCGTAGCGAGTTCGCGAATCATTTGAGTCAGTTTGGGGATCGCGAATTATTTGAATCAGTTCGGGAGTTCGGAGCGTGATTCATCTGAGTCAGTTCGGGAGTTCGGAGCTGGTTCGCGAACCGTTTGAGTCAGTTTGGATGTTTGAATGCAGTAATGCAGTAGTCAGTAGCTCTTTCTAAGGGTATTTTTTCAAAATCCTTTTGCACATTTTATTTATGTTCAGTAGTTCTTTCTAGCTCAAGCAGGATTTATTATTAGGGTTGCCTGTTGACTGCTGTATATAAAAGCCCTTTAATATAGTTGTTGTTACCTCAGGTGATGAGGGGAATCATCAAAAATTCTATTATTTTGGCTATAATAGAGTACGGGCACCCCTTTTGGGCCACTTAAAGCACTGCTCATACTAATGGGACATTTGAGGACAATCAAACAAATCAAGTCTACTTTGTTTATGTAGCACTTTTAACAATACAGATTGTATACAGCACTGTACAGCATTAATTAGGAAAGCAGTGTGTCAATAATGCAAAATGACAATAGTAAACGCAAATTTGTCAGTTAAAGGCAGTTCATCATTGGATTCAGTGATGTCATCATCCAGCTCAGTTCAGTTTAAATAGTATCCTTGCAATCAAGTCAACAATATTTCTGGAAATGAAGTGTCTCCAACTAAGCAATCCTGAGGCGACAGCGGCAAGGAACCAAAACTCCATCAGTGAAAGAATGGAGAAAGTTGGGGGGCCAGTTCTCCTCTTACCAGACGAAACCAGCAGTTCAATTCCAGGCTGCAGCAAAGTCAGATTGTGAAGAAGAATCATCTGTTTCCTGTGGTCTTGTCCCCGTGGCTGTCTGAGACAAGGTCTTTACAGGGGATCTGTATCTGGGGCCCATCTAGTTGTCCTGGTCTCCGCTGACTTTTGGGCTGTAGAAGTCCTTTCTAGGTGCTGATCCACCATCTGGTCTGGATATGTCCTGGATCTGGTGGCTACGTGACCTCGGAATAAGAGTGAAACAGAATAACATTAGTGTAGATGCCATTCTTTTAACGATGTAGCAAGTACATCGGGTGTTATGGGATTTTAAAATCTATATGATGTTTAATAGGTAGCCAGTGCAGTGTTGACAGAACTGTGCTAATATGGTCATACTTCCTGGTTCTAGTAAGAACTCAAGCTGCTGCACCTAAGTTCTTAACTGATGATGAAGAATTGACAGAGCAGCCATCAAGTCTTAGACAGTGTTCTAGGTTAATACATGCAGAGTTTTTAAGTCCTATAATTAACACCTCTTTTTTTCTCTCCAGAATTTAGCAGTAAGAAATGATCCCGTTTTTTTATATCGACAATGCATTCCATTGGTTTTTCAAATTGGCATGTTTTGCTAGGCCACAAATAAATATAGAGCTGAGTATCATCAGCATAACTATGAACGCTAACACTGTGTTTCCTGATGATATCCCCCAAGTGTAACATGAAAAGCATGAAGAGTAACGGCCCTAGTACTGAGCCCTGAGGTACTCCATACTGCACTTGTGATCGATATGATACCTCTTCATTTACTGCTATGAGTTGATGGTCATATAAGTATGATTTGAACCATGCTATTGCACTTCCATTAATGCCAACAAAGTTTTCTAGTCTCTTCAAAAGAATGTTGTGGTCAGTAGTTTCGAACGCAGTGCTAAGATCCAATAGCACTAAAAGAGAGATACTGTACAACCACGATCAGATGATAATAGCAGGTCATTTTTAACTCTAAGGAGAGCAGTCTCAGGACTACAGTACGGTCTAAATCCTACCTGGAAATCCTCACAGATACCATTTTTTGTCTAGGAAGGAATATAATTGTGAGGATACTACCTTTACTAGTATTTTGGACAGAAAGGGAGATTTGAGATTGGTCTGTAATCAACTAGTTCTTTTGGGTCAAGTTGTGTTTTTTTGATGAGAGGCCTAATAATAGCCAGTTTGAAAGTTTTGGGGTCATATCCTTATGAAAATTATGAATTAATAATAGTCAGAAGGGGATCTATAATTTCTGTAAGCACCTCTTTTAGGAACTTAGATGGAATAGGGTCTAACATACATGTTGTTGGTTTAGATTATTAAACAAGTTTATAAAATTTTTCCTCTCCTATAGCAGAGAATGAGGGGAATTGTTCCTCGGGCCAAGAGTGGGAGTGCTAGTGCATGCCAGGGCCAGTCGTGTTTCCACTGTCATATCTGGTGCTTGATCGTGCCTCGTCAGTGGTTCCTCAGGGCCAATGGCCCGGGTTTTTGGGCCAAAGCGGACCAGCTGGGGCTAAAGGAGTGGTTATGTACAAAGGCAGAGTTTCTCCGCGTCTGGAGAGCATCAGGGCCGTGGATCATTTCATAAGGCTAAGCTATAACACCAGCATTTAAAAACTTTTTAAAATAAGTTGAGCTCAAAACTCAGTGAGCAAATGTTTGAAAAAACTTGATCCGATGTGGATTATATTTAGCATACAAGACAGAAATATTTATAAGCGATGCAAAAGACTATGCATGCTAAAGTTGCCATAGTAAACATGGTAAATGCGATCATTTGAAGAAATCAGACGTCAGCTTCATATTCTCTATCACAATCGTGTATTTATTCAATAACATATTTTATCTGTCATAAGTCTTGTCTCGAGAGTTTAGCTCCACGTAGCCTATGACATAAAAATACAATAATTTTTGTTTTTGTTCGGGAGCTTTTATAAAAATATATAATTTATCATTCTCTCTAAATGTGATATATATAGGATTAGGTTACTGTGACTACAAATAAACAGAAACAGACTCGACTGAATAGCAGGCTATGTTCATAACGCTTTATTTCTATGTGCCTAATTTTCAATCCTGATAAATTAATTAATTATGATCAATGTATCACTTATTATAGTAAAACATTGCATGCAAACAAACGGACGCTTTTATTGGACTATGGTGGCTGGTGTCTCTATTTTCATATTCCGTACAATAGAATCACCAATAACTAGAGCACTTTGATCAGGTTTCTGAGTGGGTGCGTCATTGTGGGGGGAGAATGGGTTTAATGTTTTGATCGGGACAGAAGAGCGGTGTTTGACCCGCGTCTATGCCGCCTCACAGTCACCCAGTTGACCTGCTCCAGAGGCATTGTAACCATATGTATATTCTGTCCTGAATAATGGGACATTTGAGGACAGTCAAACACTCTAAAGCCAAAAGCTAGTTCTATTCTTCACCTTTGCCTTCTAAATGAACCCAAGAAGCCCTTCTGAGTTCCCCGCTGATCCTGGTGCTCTCATCCAGCTCACAGACTCATTACAGGAGAGCAGGGATTTCTGGACACTGCCCTGGCAACCCGGAATGGGAATGTGCATGAGAGCGAGACTGAGACTGAGTAGGAGTGGAGGGGGTCTGCGGTGAGGAGCCGCTTAAACGCCACCCACGGATCGTCCATATGCTTCTGTCGTGAGGAACTCCAGGAACGCAGCAGAAAAATGCCTGGAATTCCTGATGGGAATCTGATCAAGCTTAAAGCTGGAAAGTGGAAGGTAACTTTTCCACTTTATGATTTATTACATAAGCAATATCAAAGCAAAATGAGTCAAAGGCAACATTCCGGTCCATTTGGATGTTACAAAGAAATATATATATATTTTTTTTAGTCAAATTGTGATTATAAAGTAAATTAAAACAAATTGGTGATTTTTTGGGGGAAGTTTTCTGTCCCTTTTTTATTTGATCTTTAAAGAAAAAAAAAGTTGAAAGAAAAAAAAGTATAATGAAATAAAACTTATTAAAAAAGGTGATTCTTTAGGGGAACTTTGGATGTGCCTTTGGATGTTTTTAAAGAAAAAATAAATAAATGGATCAATGAATCAATGAATGCATGTTTGAAAGAAAGCATGAATGAATAAATTAATAAAAAAGGTGATTAAATAAATTGGGTGATTCTTTAAGAGACCATTTCTGTTACTTTGGATCATTTGTTTTTAAGTGATAAAAATGTATTATATATGTATATATTAATTGATTTTAAATGAAGTGATTTATTTAAAGAAAAAAAAAGAAAAAAAAATGAAATTAAATAAATAAAACAAATGAATGTATTATTTTCCACATCAAAACATGCAGCACAATAAATAAATAAGCCTTGTATTTGAGCTTCCTTGTTTTATGTTGGAATGCTTTTAAACACTAAACTCATAGAGGATTTTTTTTTCTTTTTTTTCTTTTTTTGGTGTGATGATGATGTGAAGCATTTCAATAATCTTTCTATAACTTCCTTAACTAATAAAATGGGATCAACCCTAAAGCATGTTTGTTTCTGAATACTTGCGTACAGTAAAATCCACCTGCTGCCTTTGTGCTAAATAATGTATAGTCAAAAGAGCTGCCGTATCTCTCAGCAAAAACCATCTGATGACAAGCTGCATTAACAGATGTCCTTTAAACTGATGTTATGTGATGATAAGACACAAGTGCTGCTGATGTGTGTCACTATTAAAGTTGACTGCAGATTGATTGTATCCTACAGGCATGATTCTTTATGGATCTGAGGACAGGAGACTAAAACAGATTGTCTGGTGCCATCTAACGGTTTTTTATAAAGTAGTTTTTGAATATTTAATATAATGTTTGTCAGATTAACAATTCACATTCATTTAAAATGCATTAATATGTTGCACAAAGAACATTTATAAGACAAACATGACTATAATGTCTATGTTCTTTATAGCAAAGGAACACAAGATTTGAGAAGGCACTATTGAACACCAAAAAGAGCATGACTGAAGCAAATGAAGCCTGGGCTCATGAATATTAATCAGCTCAATTAGCTGTTACTCCACTGGCTGTCTGACTCCTTCATCATTACATTAACTCTGATGGTAATAATTACAAGATCTCGGATTACACAGCAGACAGTAAATTACAGCAATTTATATTCTTATATGTTAAGAAGCTGAATATTTTATTAAATATGGCTATGATAAATATAAAATGTATAATAAATTGGTAAGATAAATATATTTTAGAAAACAGAAATGAAATATTTCAAATATATTTTATATTTGATGAAACATTTTATATAAAATAACTAATTTTACACAAAAATTAATATAGCTAATTTGAATAAAAAAAATTTTTTTTTTAAAAGTCCCTCTCTCTTTCTCTTTCTCTCTCTATATATTGTGACCACTTTACATTTTTCTACAAAAGATATGTAAATATGTAAAGTTAAAAAATCCTTTACATATTTACATTAATAGATTTGTGTCTTTATATGTGCAGCACAAATAAAGAAATATAAAAATAACTTTATACATATGTATATATTATATATAGTATCTATACACAATATTTGGCACTGCTGATTTACAAATTACCATTATAAAAGCAAAAGATGTATAGCTTCAAGGAACAAAAATAAAACAAAATAAAATAAAAATGTACTTTACTTGTATCAACAACAAAAATAAAGATAAAAAAATCTTTAGAAAGCTTTAAAAACTACATACAGTATATCTAAAGCATCTAAAAGTTAATAAAATAATCTTGTGACAACTTTATATTTTAGAAATCATACAAGATTTATAGCTTCAGAAAAAAACACTTTATATATATATATATATATATATATATATATATATATATATATGTGTGTGTGTGTGTGTGTGTGTGTGTGTGTGTGTGTGTGTGTGTGTGTGTGTGTATGTATGTGTGTGTATGTTCAACACAAATTAAACAGATATTTTGCACATTGATTGTGTTGTTGGCAGGTGTGTTATTGTGGCGTGATGTCGTGCCTGAGGCTGCAGTTTATTCACACAGAGGGAAGAAGAGGACAAAGATCTGCCATCATCATCATCATCACATCTGAACAGATGAGCTTCATCTGACTCTAATGACTCACAGCAGCTGCTGTCGCCGCGTCTGGGCCTCTGGGTTACTCTCAGATAATAATAATAATACAGATGAAGAAACTTTACTCTATTTACCTTACCTTACCTTGTTCACTGTGTGTGAGTTTCAATAAATCTCAGTAAAGTCTCAGTGTGTTCACTATGAAGTCAAACATTTCTCACCAAATTCTTCCAGCAAATGATCTGAGCTGCTATTATTTTAGCATTGCTAAAATATATTATAGTTTTATATACCTTTTTTTAATTATTATTCTATTTTCTTTTTAATTTTCGTTAAAGTTTTAGAAATTTAGTTGTCTGTCTTTTATTTTAAATATTTGTTTATATATATTTTTTATTAATTTTAACTAAATGAAAATAAAAAGTGTTGCCTTGGCAAATAGATTAAATAAAATAAGATCAAGTACTAAATTATGAAAACAAATTGACTAAAATTATAAATAAATAAACAGAAGCTAAACTAGTATTAAAAATAATAATAATAATAATAAAAGCACAGAACAGAATTACCAAAACATGAACATATTAAAATCAAAACTGAAAATATAAAAATATAAAATATGTTTAAAACTACTCACGAACAAAAATTCCACTAAGTAATAAAAAAATAAGACTTATACAAACATAAAAATAGAAATATGAAGTAGAAATGTATATATATATATACATATATATATATAAATATATATATATATATATATATATATATATATATATATATATATATACACACACACAAATATTACAAAAGCACATAAAATTACTAAAATACAAAATAAATTAATAAAACGTAATAAATAAAAACCTAAAAGCAAACGATCACTCCATCAGATTGCATCATGGGAAAGAGTGTGTTTCAGATTTACTAAGAAATCTCATTATGAACTCAAACATTTCTTAGTTGTCTCACTTGTTTCTATTCTATTTCTCCTGGGAAATTGCACAAGAACTTACATACAAGAAAAATGAAACTAAAAAACAACAGGTGAAAAATAACTTAAGTTAAAGCATCTAAAGCATATACTTTTTCTTGGACACTCACAAAAAAACCTGAAACCTGAAAGTATCCAATCACACCATTAGATTGCATCATGAGAACATAAACATCTCAGAGCATCTCCTCTTTCACAGTTTAGGCGGCCCACATCATGCTGTCAAATCATGCTGCCGAAAGCACTTATCAAATGCATGAACTCTCCAAATCATCTATGGCTATAAAAGTGTAAACCGTGGATCTAGTGTTTCTCTGGACCCTTTCGAAACGTCTCTATGTGTCTCTGAGAGCCATAACAGCAGCTCATTCAAAGGCAGCGAGAGCGCAGCAGCGTCAGGGCGCTGGAGGAAGCAGGTGTCTGATGCTTTCCAGCACTGTGTTTAGTCTAAGGCTTGTGTGTTTTTCAGTTGAACGCGTGTGTATGCATTTCTGTCCTCACCGAGTCCCACTGGACGGGCAAAGAGTTTCACTGTAAAGCTGTAGACTGATGCATAATGATGCACGAGCAGCAGCGCATCAATTTATCTATCAGACCCGGCTCTGAAAAAATTATTAGAGGAGGCTGATCTAAAATATTTAGGGGGGGGGGAAATACATACTCAGCATAAGATTATACAGATTTGGCTTGCTGCAAATTACACTGAATGAAATTATAAACACAACACTTTTTGTTTTTGCCCCCATTTTTAATGAGCTGAGCTCAAAGAACCAAGATTTTTTCTATATGCACAAAAGGCCTGTTTCTTTCAGATATTGTTCTCAAATCTGTCTAAATCTCTGTTAGTGAGATCTGTTCATATTTCTGTATCTGGGCGTGTGCGGTGCCATCGGCCCTCATTCAGACGGAGACTCTGGCAGATGTCTGCTTGATCTAGTCACTGAATGCCTCTCTGATTAACCATGAATCAGTTCATCCAGCCCCTCGCTTTCTTCTTTTAGGGGTGGGTCACAGAGACCCTCGGGTGTCGCCCCACAGCAGCTGGTGTCTCAGATGCGGCCCACCCTATTGCTTTTCATCAATCTCTCTTCAAACGCCAGTCACCCTGTTTTTCCATTGACACACTCTTGTGAAAAAGAAAATCACTTCCTACTTTGAAAGAATATACTTAAAGGAATAGTTCACCCAAATAAGAAAATTGTACTCACCCTCAAGATATCCAAGATGAGTTTGTTTCTTCATCAGATTTGAAGAAATGTAGTGTTACATCACTTGCTCAGGAGTGGATCTTCTGCAGTGAATGGGTGCCGTCAGAATGAGAGTCCAAATAGTTGATAAAAACATCACAATAATCCACAGCACTCCAGTCCACCAGTTAATGACTTCTGAAGTGAAAAGCTGCATGTCTGTGAGAAAGAAATCCATCATTAGGATGTTTTTAACTTCAAGCCATAGCTTGCACCTAGAAAATGAGTCTGGTCTGAATCAGGAGGGAAATTTGCAAAGATCAAGCACTGTTTACAAGCAAAAACAGTCCAAAACAAATATGTGGGTGGATTTTGATGTGAGAGGAAAACAGGGGATGGACTTTTTCCCTGGAAGGAAGAGTTATTATGGATTTTGGCCAAAAGTGATGGTTTAAAAATGTCTTAATGATGGATTTGTTTCTCACAAACACACAGCTTTTCTCTTCACAAAACATTGACTGATGGACTGGAGTGATGTGGATTACTTGTGGATTATTGTGATGTTTTTATCAGCTGTTTGGACTCATTCTGACGGCTCCCAATCACTGCAGAGGATCGACTATAGTGAGCAAGTTATGCAATGATAAATTACACCAAAACTTAAAAAGAAACAAATCCATCTATAACTTGGATTCATTTTTGGCTGAACTTTTAATATGACATTACTAAAAAGCAAACCTAAAAGTGTACTTAAGTGCATTAAGAAACAGCCATGAAAGTGAACTTTCTTTAAGTATATTTTCATTAATATTTTATTAACTGCAAGCAGTGCTTTAAGTGGGCCAGTACGCACTGTACTCAGTACTGCCACTTCCAAATATAGCTCTTGAGCGTACCACCACCTCTCCGAGCGCCCAGAACATGCTTTTAGCGTACGGGTATTTTTTTTTTTGGACATCTGTTTTAATAGAGGTTTTAATCCTTTGCCTTCACTGCCACTTTTCAGAGCGCTCTTCACAATGCATGCTTCCTAATTCTTCCTAGTTCGGAGTATGGAGCGTGAATCATTTGAACCAGTTTGGGAGTTTGGAGCAGGATCGCGAATCATTTGAGTCAGTTCGGGAGTTCGTAGCGGGTCCGTGAATCATTTGAACCAGTTTGGGAGTTCAGAGCGGGTTCGCGAATCATTTGAGTCAGTTTGGGGATCGCAAATCATTTGAATCAGTTCGGGAGTTCAGAGCTACTTCGCGGATTATTTGAATCAATTCGGGAGTTCAGAGCGGGTTCACGAATCATTTGAGTCAGTTTGGGAGTTTGTAGCGGGATAGCGAATCATTTGAGTCAGTTCGGGAGTTTGGAGCGGGTTCGCGAATCATTGAGTCAGTTTGGGGATCGCAAATCATTTGAATCAATTCGGAAGTTCGGAGCGGCTTCGCGGATCATTTGAATCAATTCGAGAGTTCGGAGTGGGATCGCGAATCATTTGAGACAGTTCGGGAGTTCAAAGCTGATTCGCGAATCATTTGAGTCAGTTTGGGGATCGCGAATCATTTGAATCAGTTCGGGAGTTCGTAGCGGGTTTGCGAATCATTTGAGTCAGTTCGGGAGTTCAAAGCGAGTTCGCGATTTATTTGAATCAGTTCGGGAGTTCGGAGCATGATTCATTTGAGTCAGTTCGGAAATTCGGAGCTGGTTCGCAAATCATTTGAGTCAGTTTGGAAGTTTGAATGTAGTAATGCAGTAGCTATTTTTAAGGGTATTTTTTCAAAATCCTTTTGCACATTTTTTTATGTTCAGTAGTTCTTTCTAGCTCAAGTAAATCCACAATCTAATAAAAGGATTTATTATTAAGGTTGCCTGTTGACTATATATAAAATCCCTTTAATATAATTGTTGTTACCTCAGGGTATGAGGGGAATCATCAAAAAAAAAAAAAAAAATACAGAAAATATATATATATATTTTTGGCTATAATAGAGTACCGGCACCTCTTTTGGGCCCCTTAAAGCACTGACCGCAAGTACAGTTATTTTAAAATATATTTCTGACTCCATGACTGCTTAAAGAAAAGTTTGGGCTGCTAAATTCAGTCTTAATTTTTACCACAACAAATAACAAGAAGCTGTGAGGGAATTACGAAAGTACAAATACACAAAACCTACAGGGAATCTTCCAACACAGGCAAACAAGATTCACCGCCTATCCCACAAGTCTTTGAGTTATGACCCTAAACATAACTGTGCTGCAGTCAGAGCAGAAACACTAGGATTGTCGGATGCTGTGGGTCCAGCTGGGAAAGTGTTTAAATGTTATGAGAGCGAGGTGTGGTTCATCCAGGCAGACAGACGTAATCCTCTGCATGAAATCAGAGCCGTGCATCTCAAATAGATGCACAGGGGTTCCCAAGCATTCTGGGATAGATGTGATTCTCATCCTGACCTCGGCGTTCCTAAGTAAGACTGGTTAACTCACTGACAATGCTGGGATCTAAACTAATTTTACGAACTATCATGTCTATGTCTATGTCTATGTCTATGTCTAATCTGTCTGTCTGTCTGTCTGAGATATGTTGCCTTGGCAAAAATCTGAAATAAAAAATGTTAAAGTTTTTATATTCAATTTTATTTCAGTTATTTTATTTCAAGGAATTATTGGCTTTATTTTTAGTTAAAAATATAACATCGTTGATATAAGGTTAATTATCAGTGGTCTATATAGGATACGAAAGTGAGTTAAACTGACAGTCAAGGTCAAAACTAAGATTTAATTTGCTTTCAACTCAGAAAAACCAGAGATGCAGTGGCGAGATGTGATATACCAACATAACAAATTTTAAATACTCCCAGTGTTAATGTGTTGGGGAAATTTAAAAGATATTGCATGCAAAGTTAGTTATTGTGGAACGATACTGAAGCAAATATTAAAACAAGAATGTACTCACTCTCATGTCATTCCAAATCCGCATGACTCTCTTTCTTCTTTGTAAAAAAACGGATTAACTTTAATTTACAAAACAAAAACTACTTTATTGACTGTTTTAATTTGAACAGTAGTAAAATATGTTTATAGCTTTATAAAACAATGATAAACATCATAAAACACCGGTGGTGAATAATAATAAAAAAAAAAAATTAAAATCTAGTTCAAAAACTAAATCTAACAGTATTTTACTCTAAAGTTACATGAAATATCCGATTATAATTATTACAGTTTTTAATACAGTATTTGTCAGGGTCTGGGGACAGGAGGAACTCAAGTGCAGACAGGGATTCTCAACACAAAGGGTTTATTACAAAAAGGGGAAAACAAAACCCACGAGGGGGAAAACAACAGCTAGGGCAGAAACTTAACAACTTAACAGGACAGGATTGATATGACAGACAAACAAACTCTTAAACACTAACTACAAACAAACACTCACATTAATACAAAGACTTCTCAAAGGGGGTTACAAGGGTAAACTTCTCACAAGACTGACCAGAAGGAATACAAATGTGAAACACATAAGTAGTACAATGAACCGACGCAAGACAGAGCACACTAGGAGATCTAAATAGGGGAACTAATCAAGACATGGCAGGTGTTACAGATAGGACAATCACGACACGACTAGGATAACAAGGGGGGCGGGGCAAGGGAACAAGACAACACAAGCACATGGCCCAAAGACAAGGCCATGCGCTTGTACACAAAACATGGGTCTGCCATGATCCTGCCTCAAGACTAGGAAAAATCAAGGACACGAGGGCAGAATCATGACAGTATTAGCCTACCAATTAACAGGTTTTTACTGTAGCATTTTAAAGTCTTTTGGCATTACGATCATTTTTTTAATTGCTATTATTTTGAAAACTTGAGATCATATGTTTATAATGTATAAGTGTATAGTGCATCATTTGGGACGCAGCTAATGAGTGTAGTGCTGAAAAGGGGCGTGGCTACATAAGGTCTTTGTGATCTAAAATCATCTCAAAATATCATGTTTTGTATCCTGGATGGCTTAATAGATTGAAGGTTAAAAACAATATTCCAGGCTTTAGAAGCACTGAGCATTTAACCATTTTCACTGGCCTTATCATTTCTCTTTTGATAGCTTTGGAAAACAAATCCCCAGTAACCACAAAAATTACATCCAAATCACATACTGCAGCTCTGCGGTCGGAGGAAATGCCCTCACATGCAATTACCACACATGAAAAGTGACAAAGAAATGCTTTTCTATTTTAGCACAGTCATATATGGAGGTGAAGGTTACAGAGCTAATGTCAAGCAGCTGTTTCAGAATTACTAAGCTGAAAAACACATTAACGCGGCAGTCGTTTTTTTTCTGTTATTGTCTTTTTAAATGCAATGGTGAGTCAATTCTACAAAACTAAATGCAGCGATGATGTGCTGTTCTGAAAGTTTGTTATGGCATTGCTAGGAGGTTGCTAGGATGCTCTTGGTGGTTTCTAGGTGGTCTATCATCAAGTCTGACATTTTCTGGTCTGTAGATATACAGTATGCAGTGTGGGAGAAGTTTCAAGTTTAATGCATGAGCACTAGTGGTAGTGAGGCTTGCCTTTGTCAAACTGATCAAAGTATGCCCTAAGACCCACGGCTTAACCTTAACCTCCACTCAGTGTTTTAGACCAGCGTTCACTCTCACTCTCAAAGCCCTCAGGGATACTCTGCCCTCACCACAACTTTCACATCAATTGTGAAAAATGTCATCAGGGTGAGAAAATAATATCCAATGGGCTTGACCTCAGTGAAAGAGAGTGACATCTGCATGAGTTCTGATGCCAACATGGACAGAGATTCAGTACCAGGCTTCTGAGTTCAAAACTCTTTGTGTATAGAGAAGTTCGATTTTATTTGCTCTTTATGTATATAGAAGTTCGATTATTTGTTCTCATCTATTTTTTTCATTTTTTAAATTACTTATTCATTTTTTTTTATTATTTCAAAAATATTCTCATCTAAAGCATTACATATCACAGTAAAAATATTATTAAAAAATATTAATTTTACATTGGTAAATCCTCAAATGACTTGCATTGCATTTACACTACTGGTAAAAATAATAATAATAATAATAATAATTTTAAACCTCTTATCAGCATATTAAAAAATATATATTTCTGAAGAGAGGAGCACTGATGCTGAAAATTCAGTTTTAATCACAGGAGTAAATTATATTTTAAAATATAGTACAATAGAAAACAGTTATTTTGAATTGTAACAATATATTTAAAATCTAACTATATTTCTGATCACATAACAAACTTGGTGCGCATAAGAGACTTCTTTAAAAAAAAGAAAAAAAAAAGAAGTGTACTTTGTAAATTATTCTAATAATCAGTGTTCAAGCAACAGAAAATATGTAATTCAATAATATCCAATATCATTTAACATAATTTCCATTAGTGGCAAGTATCGCTATTATTATTGCTTGGCAGGGACCAGAATATCACCCGAATGTCAGAAAATTCACCTTAGTTTTTGCCCTAGTCTAAAAATCTTAGATTATGTGCATGCATTTAATTAAATCTGTAATTTACTATATAATCCAGGCCAGCACTATGTATACAAAAACAATCAGAGTGTCTCTCACATGCTATATCCTATTAATGTATTGTGTAAACTATTGTTAAAAAAATACAGCTCTCTTATTCTGTGTGTGTTCTGTAGATCTGGCTGATATGAGAAATTAAAAACCACATATAAAGCAGGTTGTTAAAGTTATGAAAGTTCCATATTGTGCTAAAGCAAACAGCTCGTGGAGGAAAACCACACAAGCTCTCTGCGTGTAATCTCCTGTTATGGCTTTATAGTCGGAGGGTCAGTCCTTCCAACCGGAGTCTCATAAGAAGCGAGCAAATAATCGAACAGATCTCTCGACACAGTTTACAGGTCTGCGCTGAAGCTATGTAAACTATGTGTGAGATTGAGCTGAAACACGATTACTTCACACGTGGATGCATCTGATAGAGACGAGATATAGCAACATACTGAACGTCTCCGAGCTGTGCTGACTCCACAATGACAGAAACATGGACAAATACAGGTGTGCACTTAGGTGTTACATTTATGCATTCGGGAGACGATTTTAGCTAGTATATAAATAAATATATAAATTACAAATGTATTTCTATATTCACATTTTGTTAGTGAATTCCAAGTAAATATTGTAAATAATATATATTATTATAACATATCAATTATAGTTTTATAAATGAATACATGTAGTTATTTTTTATATTTATTTATTTATTTATTTATTTATATATTTACATATACATATATTTATGTATGTGTGTGTGTGTGTGTGTGTGTGTGTGTGTGTATGTATGTGTGTGTGTATGTTTATGTATATATGTAGCCCTATATGTATATGATTATATGTATGTATATGTTTACAGAACACCTATTATTATTTAATTTTTATTTTTTAATTGAATTTTTTATTTTATTTTAATTTTATTACTTGTCTCGGATGATGTTTCTTGTGTTTTGTTTTGTGAAAAATATAAATAAAAAGTTTTTTTATATAATAATACATTAATATATATATAATAATATATTAGAATATATTTATTCAAAAAGACTTCAAATAAAAGCTGTATGAAAATAAAAATGTATCTTGGTTTCCACAAAATAATGGAGCAGCACAACACTTTTTCAACATTGAATATTAATAATAACAAGGCATTTTTCATGAGCAGCAAATAAGCAAATGTTAAACAACCAATATAAACAAACAAACCAACAAAAAATGAGTGAATGGTCTATTATTTAAAAGCCATCATGTATTCTTCAAGGAATAAACCTCAGCAGGTGGAGCTGAACTTGACAGGACAATTTGTAGTGAAATACAGCAACTGTCTTAAGATACCAGTATTTATGTCAGGGATGGTAAAATGCTCATAATTTGCAACTTCACAGACCAGACTACATAGCATAAACCTTTTAAGAAAGCCAGGGAAAAATGCATGAGGAAACAGCTATCGTTGAATCTAACCCTCAAGAAAAACGAAGACAACAGCCTAAAGTGAGCTTCAAGGAGTCATATATTAACATGATTAACTCACACAAGAGATATTCAGACGGCAGACTCACAGCAAGACATCCAGAGCACCGGCTCTCAGTAGATTCTCAGGTCACTGACAGGCTTCTTCTGCTGATGGGAAAGGTGGCTGTCGCTAGGAGCGACGTCAGGGCATGACTCGCTAGAGGCCCGGGTTAAAGCACAGGGGTCATCAGCAAGCCGTGAGGCGCCTCGGGTCCCGACATCCCACACTTTAACCCTTCCCAGCATTCCACAGACGTGTACCAGTGAGCTGTGATGATCCCACATATTTACATTCAAAAAATGACTGCAGATCAATTAGAGTGTTGATCATAAGAATAAGGGAAAAAAAAACATTTAGTTTTTTTCAGTAATAGATTGACATTAGTTTTTGTAATGGTCGATAACTGTACTGTACCATTCAAAAGTTTTTGGTCTCTACATGTTATTATTTTTCTTTGGTGGGGGGGGGGATTGTTTTATTCAGCAAGAATGCATTAAATTGATAGACAGTAAAGACATTTGCATGGTTGTTTTATATATATATATATATATATATATATATATATATATATATATATATATATATATATATATATATATATATATATATATAATATTATATATATGCAATATAACATGTGTTCATGTTTCACGTGTAAAAACACAGTATTTTCCACACAATTCACCTATCTGTATACCGCTGTTTTAACTGTCATAAAAACGGGCTGATGTCTTCCTTGTTCTATAAAGTCCCTCCTTCAGAAATACGTAACGAGTTCTGATTGGGCCAGCGGTTCCTGTGTTGTGATTCGACAGCAGCTGAGAGCAGGCTGCCCTCCTTGAAACGTGATTGGGCTAGAACGCACGTGCTGGAGATGTACTTGTAATCACAGGAGTGTTTTTACTGACGAGATGCGCATTAGATTTTTTTGCACAGCCCTAACATCTAGTTAACAAAGCTAAACAGTGTTGCCCTTTGTGTAATAAGTTACAGAAACTGTTAAAAGCACCAACTTAAATAATAAAATACACTTACCGGTTGTGGTCCATAAACAACACCTTCTCCAGACAAAGAGGGAACTGCTCCATCTTTCAAGAATAATCTTTGTGCGAATCCGGCATTAAACTGATTGAGAAAGCTGTCCTCAGCTAAATGTGCTGCACATAGTTTTACACGCGGATTATAATTTTCAGGAACCGAGTTAAACATAAATTGTAACCATTAATCTCCAAGTACAGTGTCCCTGGGAAGCCCAAACAAAGATGATTGGACTCCGAGATGAAAATAACAGCGTTTCGACGACATGGGGACAAACACAAACGCAGCTCTTCCTCTTCTCCGTCGGAGCGCAACAAGACCACGCCCCCTTTTTTGTGTATTCATGTGGGCGGAGGTTAGTCAAAAAAAGGTTTTAGTGACGTCATTACTGCAGGAACTAGAGGGATGTAGTCCAAACGGGTCTTTGAACTTTGAGCTTTAGAATTGTACAGATATTATTTATACTCTAACAACAACATTACAAACTAACTAAAGTTTAAAATATGGGATCACGAAGAACCGGACCTTGAAAATAATTACATTTTGTTGCTTTTTCCCCCTATACCCACAGTGTTTGTATAATATATATGTGTGTGTGTGTAGACACACACATACATATTATACAAACACATTGGGTATATTTATTTTATTTTTATTTATTTTTTTGAATCATAAAAGAAGATAATTCATGTAGAGTATGTTTCGGCCTTCTAAATAAAATAAAAATACCTAAGGCACCCAATGAAACTCTAGATTATATATGCTGCACAAAAATATAGAAAATGTGATCAGTTAATATAAAGCATATGATTGCATGAACAGAAACATCATCTCAGGAAGCTGAGGGGGAGATACTATAACACACTGTCTGTCCTCTCCAAATAACCAGTAATCTCTCTCATACAAAGACTCTGGTGTCCCTCTGTTAGCATTTCCCGGGCTGCCAGGTTTAACTTTTCACACTTTGGTTCTCTTTCTCATTCCAAACTTAATTAAAAGATGAACTTTGGGGAAAATGCATGGAATACCATCCAGCCAAAAAAATCTGAAATGTTGTATAAATTGAAATAAACTGAAATTGCTGAAATTACAGACAGTTTATCATCTAAAAATAATGTTAATATGACAAAATTGCATCTGTATTTGTATCTTATTGTATTTATTGTCATTGTTTTATTCAGTGTCAGTGAATAATGTTCAGAACATTTCCGGCTCATTTTTCACTACAATAAAATTTTGCCCTAAAGAAAATAAAGGACCATTTTTAGGACTATTTTATTTTATTTTATTTTATTTTATTTTATTTTAGCACTTTTGCAATCTGACATTATTTTCATGGAAGTTAAGATCATTTACTCCCCTTAATTCTCGTCACCCTAATGAAATAACTTGTATTCTCATTATTGTAATTCCATATAATAAATAAATAAATAAATAAATTGTTACACCATTAAGTACTTATATATCATGCAAAAATTTAATTGCAGATTTAAATTTTAATTTAAAAAACAACAACAAAAATCATATTGCAGCCAAAAGTCATTTCTGTACTATAATGAGAATCTAATGAGAAACATAAAAAAAATGAAAATAAATAATATAAATGTTCAATATAATTGAGAACTTTACGAAAATTCTGAAGATTTTCTTTTTCTTTTTCTTTTTGGTCATAAAACTGAATTAATGTCACAATGCAAGACACAGTCCTAAAATACACTTAATGTTCTTTATCTAAAATACAATGTTTTCTTTTGATCTTGAGGTATATATGACAAGATTCATCTTAATTATATTTTACTCATAAGCGAATGAAGAGGTGTTTGATTTTCCATTTACTGCCAGTAATGTTAATATGCTAATAGCTACCTATCATAAATCAAATTTATTTGGTCTGATGACAAAATGAAAATAATTTAAATGTCAACGTCACAAAGTTATGAAACATTACACAAATCTGCCAATGGCTAATATCAGCTCTTTGTGTTCTGGTCTCTTGGGAAGGGCAGCTCTGAGAGCCTTTGATTAAAGCAGCGGGTGACATTCATCTAACCTGATGAAAGGCTGTTAGAGGTCAGAGGTCAAGACTCTCGCCATTAGCATGTCACTTGCCCTCAGGCATGTAAACGGTAGTTTGCTACAAACCAAACACGGCTGAAACAGCACAGCATCCTCTTCTTCAAACTGTCCTCATAATCAGCCTCATGGAGAGTTATGATGGAACAGTAGAAAAGGAAGAAATTGCGATGAGTTGCATAGAATTTTTAAATGCATTTAAACTGAGCTTTTAAAGCTCACTGTATTATGTGGAGTTGAGTATTATGAGAGAGAGATGGACTGATTAAGTGTGATTACCTGCATCTGATACAGCATTCATTCTTCAGCCCAATCTTATATTCACAATAAAACATTAGTTTGAATGTCTGCTGAGGAAAGCGATATCTTTGTCGTACTATCCTTTCATCTGTTATAGGTGATTTCTGATGACAGCTGATCAGTTTATTTGTTAACTGCATCTTACAAGCTGTTGTTGAAAGTAAAAATAACTTCCTTGTTTACATCCCTGTTTCAGTCTCTTTCAAAATAAAAGTCTTTACTGCTGACTCACTTATAAAAACATGTCGCCATCATGAACACACACCGTTTCCCAATACTAAATACTACTATTATTTATATAAAATGTTATTTATTGAATAAGAACAACAACAGCCATCATGAAAGTTGCTAGGCAATTAAGTCAAAAGTACAAAGGCAGTGCTCCTGCATTGAAGTTACATAAAATGAAATAAAACTATTTGCTCTGGAACAAATAATAGAGTAATGAGACCAAAGACTGCCCATTAGAATTACCAAAAACAAAAGTGTTTAACTTTCATCAGCATCAAAGCTCAGAGGTCAAAAGATCAAGCTTGTGTTTGTTCACTCTTCTTTAGCTGCCATTTATTTTCTCACCTGGATGCCTCCCATAGTTCAGCAGGTGTGGAGAAGTATGGCAGTTGTTCCTCTAGACACCTAACAGCTAAGAGGGATGGTTGAGTAAGCTGCTTTAGGATTGACAAGCGTTTCTTAGCCAGTCAGATCTGGCTGTGTCGGTGCGACGTCAGCAGAGTTGCCCTCAGGGGTCTCATGCCACAGCGATAGCTCCATGATGGATGGCTGCATGTCTTTGCACCTGTGATGTCAGATAACTACAGCGATAAGAGCTACAGTGAACTAGACTAAAAACCCTCTCACTTAGCATGACCGGGTCACTCGCTGATCACCGTGTTCGTCCCACCTGCAGCCCAAAGCGCTGGTCTGAAATAATAGAGAATATATCAAAACTTCACCACACTTGTTAATGTCACAACATGGCCTGAATACTGACATGTCTGTCTAACTCTTAAGCCAAGACACCACAGGTGACGAGGGTCACATTTAACTAATAAACAGTATATTGGCATACGTCCCTTAATTAATCAGTACCAAAAAAAAACATTTTGTAATACAGGTTTTCTTAAATGGTACATTTAAATATGCAAATAAGGGATTGTTTCACTAAAATTCACTAATTTGCAAACATTTCCTGAACAGAAATCTGAACATTGGATTTTGTTTCTGTACTTGTACTGTATCCATCTGAACATTGCATAGAACCATATTAAAAATTCTTCTTTCATTTTGTTGACTTATCAGAGTTAAAGTTTTTTACTCAAGGAATTTTTTATATCTCTTTTTATCATTCCGTAAATCAGAAAATACTATAAACAGCCAGAACAAAATTTTTTTACCATGTTTTTAGGAATAATGTATATATATATATATATATATATATATATATATATATATATATATATATATATATATATATATATATATCAATGTGAATGATATATGAACAACTCCCTCAGTAAAAACCTTCAGAATATAGAAAGGAATAAAACTACTAAGTTTAAGTGTTTCTGAAGTGGAGAAAACTTAGTAGTAGCCTTAAAGAGCCCATATCATGAACTAAGGCTTTTTAAAACCAAGTCTTTTATTATTTTAGTCTGACTTTAGACTCCGAAGATTTAGCATTGAGTGTCTTTTAGTCCATATCAGTAGCTTTGAGGTCTTCTCTATGCTCCTAAAGTTAACTTTCAGCACATTTGCATTTAAATTTTACAGTCTTAACCTTTCGTAAACATGGACTGCTATGCTGATGACATCATCGAGGACTCGCAAGTGTTTCGTCCAATCATTGCTCTCGAAAAAAAAAAAAAAATAAATAAAAAAAAAAAATATATATATATATATATATATATATATATATATATATATATATATATATATATATATTTTTTTTTTTTTTTTTAAGTATGATATGACACTGGAACGCTGTCAAAATCAAGAATCTGACAATCATGATTCCCGGCCTGTGTAGATTTGCTGTGTTCTGTGAAGCAGAAAACACATTGACATCTGTCTTGTACTGTAATTTCCAGCTGAATGCATGTAAAGCTTGGCGTGAATGTGTGCACTCTTTGTTTAAAGCAGTCTGTAAATGATAGTTCATTAGTCAATGACACTCTTGTTTGCCTTAAACCAAGCGTGACGAATTGGGTTATTCCGATCACGCTGGGACACAAAAACTCAGGAAGATATTAGCGGGGTGAAGGGTAAATATTGCCTTATATAATTTACAATAATTACACAAAAAAATAAAAGCTGTGGGTCACTGTCATATAAAAATTTGCTCAATAAACTCCACGGAAACAGCGTGTTACACCTTCAGTTATGAGCTTTTGGCTCACGCAATAAAATAAAGGTCTTTTGTTCTAGTCTTGCTTGGTTTAAAAAAAAAAAAGTGCTTATATTTCCTGTTTAAACCTTATGTGCACATCAGAACTTTTGCTATTTTTTTTTATTTCCTTAATTTTAGGAAGGTCTTGTTAGCAGCTATCAATACCACAAAACATTAGGAACAAACATTGTTTATACAGATATGGTTATGTCAACAACAAGACAGGAATAATCAAAAAAATATTTTTTGGTCAAAATTACACTGTATTCTAAAATCATTCTTAAATCAAAGTTGAATGGTCGATTTATCAATATTAAAGGGGGGGTGAAATGCTGGTTTTCACTCAATATCCTGTTAATCTTGAGTACCTATAGAGTAGTACTGCATCCTTCATAACTCCAAAAAGTCTTTAGTTTTATTATATTCATAAGAGAAAGATAGTCTGTACTGATTTTTCCCGGAAAAACACGACCGTCTGGAGGCGTGACGTGTGGGCGGAGCTAAAGAATCACGAGCGCCAGTAGGATTTTGCGTTGAGAGCGTATGGAAGCTGTGACATTATCGTGAGGGAAAAACCATCATCCAAAACAAACCATGGCTTACAGTCAGATTCAGCCGTTTATTTATGATCCAGAATCAGATCCAGAGGCTGAAACTGAACGTGAGCAGCAGCAGCAACGACTCGCTCCGAGCGGGGCTCGAACCCGGGTCTCCGATGGGAGGCGGACACACTAACAAGAAGGCAGAGATATCTGAAGCAGTTTTACTTACCGCCTGTGGTTCCAACACACGATCGTGACCCTTTTTCGTTGGGATTGCATCATCCTTAAGAAATAAACGATGTGCAAATCCGTCGTCAAACTGGGCCTTGTTTGTAAAACAAGCATCTTCGAAATGCAGGGAACATACACAAACACTTGCACAACTCCGTTGATGCTCTGTAAAAATAAACTCCATCCACTGGTCCCTTAATGCTGTTTTTTCTTTGGTAATCTGTGCAGGGTTGTCTTGCCCTGGCAACCAAAAACACACTCCTTTTGTGACTTTTCACGACGCTCTCGCTCTGATCAGTGAATCGCTCTGATCAGTGAAATGTCTGTGCTCTGCTATACGGGAGCGCGCGCTCTTCCGGCAGAAGTGCCTCAGGACCCATATAAGGAAATTCCGCTCCATCTAACGTCACACAGAGCCAGACTCGAAAAAAACTTTCCGAAACTTGTGACAAACCGGAAGGAGTATTTTTGGAACAGAAATACTCCTTCAAATGTACAACTTAATTTTTTAAACTTTGTCCATGTTTAGCATGGGAATCCAACTCTTTAACAGTGTAAAAAACTCAGTATGCATGAAATAGCATTTCACCCCCCCCTTTAATAATAAATCTTTGACCTTACAGTTTTTGCATCTGGCACTGTTGTCAAAAAATGCAGAAGAAAAAGAAAACATACTTAAATACCTCTGAACGTGTTTGATAAATTAATCTAAAATCATTTGTTGGTACAGAAACCTTTTTGTTTATGCTATAGCCTGTTTTGTCCAAGTACATCCCAATTACAAATATAATTGATGTGTAAACTATAATCTAGCATGCTTACATTTTGTATTTTATACTTATCTTTATTAACATGCATTGTCCTATTAAATAAACAAACAAATAAATAAAATAACGTAGAATCAGTGTCAATTACAGTACTTTGTGAGAGAAACCACAGTTTTTCTAAATTCATATAACACTAAATATGATCATTATGAAATAATGTGTATTATAAATTTGTTGACGTTATTGTAAACATTAGAAATGGGATGCACGCTTCAGCCGAAAGATCCCAGAGGCTGAACATCTCGAGAAAACACTCTGCATGAGAGCCTCTTAAAGGGTCAAAAGTGTGGCGCTGAAGGCACACATGGGGGCTTACAGGGGTCAAAGTTCAGCAGTGTTGTTCAGTAAAGTCTCTTTGTAACATGGATCTCTTGAGACGTGGAAATCTGCTGAAGTTTGGATGAACAGACACTGGTTTATGTAAGTAATAATAAACAGAGAATATACAAACATCTTCTTGTACTAAAACTATTTTCTATTCATATTATTCTTTGTTAATTTGTGAGCTATTTCAAATATCTCAAATGGAAAATTAAAACATATTTTGAGGCCAAAATGAGTCATATATTTGTGACATGGACAATGCATTTTTATACAAATGTATTCTCTTACTAAAACTTTTTTCAATGATCATTATTTTTATTTTTTCAAGTATCTTAAATGTAAAATTAAAGCATATTTTGAGGCCAAAGTGAAAACTGTGTGTGATGTGGACAATATTTTAAAAGAAAACAAAAATGATACAAACATCTCTTACTAAAACTAATTTCAATTCTCATTATTCTTTGTTCATTTATAATTTATTTCAAGTGTCTCAAATGAAAAATTAAAGCATGTTTAAGCATAAATGAACCATATTGTATGAAATGGACAACATTTAGAAAAAAAAATATTTTTTAATTATTTCTTTATTTTTAGTACCAACAAACTTTGGTCAATTTAGCAAGTTTGAGCAAAAATGCATCCTCTACAACATCCAAGAATGCAAATGACAAATAAATAGCACAGCGAAATAAACATATACATCTTTAAACATCAACAGAAATGCTACACTCTCTTCCAGGAACTTGCATAAAAATGTTTATGGTACTTTCTCTAACACAGTTTGTTTTAAATAAAGCTTTGCAGGTTTGCTTGGCACATGTACGTAATAAATAGCTAATCGTTCTTGTCAACACACAGCTGTTTCAGCTCGACTTTATTTCAAAACTTTTGAAATCCATATTCATGCTGATAACAATGAAGTGTTTCCATTTTGCGTGTATTGCATTTGTCTATTTACGGTCTAAAGTTGTTTTGTAGGTTCAGTATACTGCAGTAAACGTCCTGCAGCACCTCAAGAAATGTGTGGTTAAGATTATTTCTACAAAGTCTAGATGAAAACCTACTCATCCCATCTTCACATACACTTGGCCAGCACATCTTTGAACCTCCTCAGCATGTCGTCTACAGCACAAAGCCGAGATCTGGTTTCATCTTCTGCGTGAGTCGATCGGTTTGGTTTGGTTTGGTTTTCTTGTCTTTACAGCCTCGGCCTTATACTGGAGGTTTGCTGCTGTACGTGAGGCTGGTTTTGCAGACATGGATATTATGTAGTTCTTGTGGCTGTTTAGTCTCAAGATTTGGTTTCAGGAGGCGAAGTAGGAGCTCTGCATGGAGTAGAGGCGGTCGATGGGGTTTCCCAGGCGGGTCTGAAGGGATCCGGCTTCTGCCGCAGCCATGAAGCAGTCGCTCAGACTGGTCAGAGACGTGTCACTGTCAATGTCGTGGAAAATCGAGTCGTTTCCTGGAGGAAAAAACAACAACAAAATGAGGTCTTAGTACTGTAGAAGTCAATCGAAACTATGTGACCCTGGACCACAAAATGAGTCATGAGATGAATAAATAAGCTTTCCATTGATGTATGGATTATTATGATCAGATAATATTTGGCTGAGATCCAACTTTGGAATCTGAGGGAGCAAAAAAATTCTAATTACTGAGAAAATCATCTTTAATTAGTCCAAATGAATTCTTAGCAATGCATATTACTAATCAAAAATTAAGTTCTGATATACTTTTACGGTAGGAGATTTACTAAATATCTTCATGGAACATGATCTTCACTTAATATCCTAATGATTTTTGGCATAAAAGAAAAATCTATCATTTTGACCCATACAACTATTTATTTTATTTTATTTTTTGCTAAAAATATACCCCAGCAACGTGTGGACATTTGTAATCTAATGGTCCAGGGTCATATATGAGTGGTGTGTGTTGTTCAGAAGTTTGGGGTCGGTACGGTTTTTAAATGTTTTTGAAAGAAGTCTCTTCTGCTCACCGCGGCTGCATTTATTTGATCAAAAATACAGCAAAAATATTACCATTTAAAATAGCTGATTTATATTTGAATATATTGTAAAAAGTATTATCAGCAGATTCGGAAATGATACAGAATTCATTAAATGCAGGTTTTGGAAACATTAATTTTCTATATATAATTCTTTATATAAATATAAATATATATTTATATAATATAAATCTTTTGTAAAGTTATAAATGTCTTTACTGTTACTTTTGATCAATTTCATGCATCCTCTCCATTTAAAATTATTCATTTCTTTAAAAGCAAATCATACAGACCCTAAGCTTTATCTAAATGTGATAAAATAACATTGAACAGACAATAAAATCACTAAAAATGAAATCAGCAAGAATCTTTGAATATAGAAGTTATCAACCGTTCAATCATCATAAGAAATGTACATACACTGCTAATATGGAGAATAAAAAAATTACACTAATTATTATTTTCTTTTCCTCCTTCCAAAGACACTGATTATCAATAAAAAAATTAATAAAAAAAAATTCATAATGACCCTTGACTTTTAGTAAATGATAGTGTGCATTATGATACTACAGTATAAAAAGTATAATAGTAATAGGGATACAGACATAACTAATTTGATCAATATTTTTCACCTATATATATATATATATATTTAAATGGTTATTAGTTCTGTAATATCAACCAATAAATAGGTAGGTATTCAAAGGCAGATTTAATATGCCATTAAAAAAATTACATAAATGAAATCATGATCAATTCTGGTTAGCAGTTTTCAAGAATTTAACAAACAAACAATAAATAAGTAAAACTATAATACATTATATTTATACAGTATATACACACACACACACACACACAGTATATATAAAAACTGGCTTTGGCCATGAAAAGTCAGTATCAATCAATCTCTAACAGTGAGAGTAAAAGTTTTAGCAAGCACAGCTAACAAACAAATATGTTAAACTTACTGAACTGAAGCTTTTAGTGCAAAGAGTTTGTTCAGTCCTCAAGGACACAGTTTAATGTACGCTATAGAAAAATGATTAGCCACAGGACTCTCAACTGCTTCTGAAAGCTGTAATTGGCTATAAACCGTTATATAAAAGAGCACATAAACTTCTCGTTTGCGTCAACTCGCAGCAGGACAAAACGCGCGCATCATTGTGTAATCGTGTGCGTGTGAGGCTCACTTTCTCAGGAGCGCTGCGTGGAACTTTATAGTGTAATTTTATAGGCTTCTCAAAAACTAATTGACACTGTTACATAAGGGTGAAGACAGTTTAATGGCACATTTATTTTTACTGGGCCCATACGTGGCATTAGCAGCTGCTTCTGGTCAATATCATTCAGAAGAAATGAACGGGACGTGAGGTTTGCTGTGGTAACATCCCTCCAGAGAAAGATGTTTCTCACCGTACGGATTCATGTGATCTCCGGGCATCTGTGGAGGGGTCAGACCGTGCTGGAACGGGTCCGTGCTGTATCCGCTGGTCTCAATGGAGACTAACTGATGTTGTGGAGGCGGAGCCAGTGGTGTGTAAGAGTTCATCAGATTCTCCATTCGGCTTGAGATCACATCTGCAGAGAACACACAGAGAGATGAGTGTGTGTGTGTGTGTGTGTGTGCGTGTGAGTGTGTGAGTGTGTGTGAGTGTGTTTAGTACCTTGTCCGAGTCTCTGAGAGGTTTGCTGCTCTTGTTGCTGCTGTTGTCGGCGTGCTAATTTCTTCATCTGACCGGAAAAAGAGGAACAGACAAATATTGAATAATCATAAAAGGTTGTGTGCATATTGAATCATATTAAAGAGTAACTTACACCAGGGGTTTACAAACCAGGGTTCGGGGACACGGTGAGGCAAAGTTATTTTAGTATTTTTTATTTACTATTTTATGTATACATAAAATAGTGTGTGTGTGTGTGTGTGTGTGTGACCCTGGACTACAAAACCAGTCTTAAGTGCAAATGTTTCGATATTGAGATTTATAAATAATCTGAATAAGCTTTGGTTTGTTAAGATAGCAAAATTTTTGGCAGAGATACAACTATTAGAAAATCTGGAATCTGAGGGTGCACAAAAATCTAAATACTGAGAAAATTGCCTTTAAAGTTGTCCAAATTAAGTTCTTAGCAATGCATATTATTAATAAAAAAATTACGTTTTGATTAATTTATGGTAGGAAATTTCCAAAATATCTTCATGGAACATGATCTTTACTTAATATCCTAATGATTTTTGGCATAAAAGAAACAATATACAATGTTTTCAAAAAATATACCCCAGCTCCAGGGTCACACACGCACACAAACACACATACATATATATATATATATATATATATATATATATATATATATATATATATATATATATATATATATATATATATATATATATATATATATATATATATATATATATATATATATATATATATATATATATATATATTTATATTTATATATAAATAATCCAACTTCCAGTATTTGAACATCTATGGCATCTAAAGAATTGAAAACCCCTGACTTAGGCTCAGTTAAGATCTCTGAACATGCTCACCTTTGCTCTTTGGTTCTGAAACCACACCTGGACGACTCTAACACTTAGACCGGTTTCAGCTGCCAACGTCTCTCTGACCTGAAATAACAGGAACATCAGTGTATTATTTCATCTGAAGTAGTCTCACTCATCAGTCTTACTCATCAGATACCCTGTATAGTTTTTTACTATCTTTACATGCAATATGCATAATGTGGTACACATGTTTTTGTTTGTTTTTTTTTTGGTCAATTTTAGATGCAAAATGCATTAGATCAGATGGTCCAGAGTTTTTTTTTTACATGCAATACACATCAAATGGTTCACAGTTTTCACCAATTTTACATGCAATATGAATCAGAAGATCCATAGTTTTTGCCAATTTTATATTGCAGTATGCATTAGATTCTCCATATATTTTTTTATAATTTTTACATGCAATGCACCTAAAAAGATCGATAGTTTGTGCCAATTTTAGATGCAGTATGCATTAGATTCTCCATATAGTTTTATATTAATATTAATATAATATATATTATATTAAATATATTTTTACATGCAATGCACCAAGTAAAATCCATAGTTTTTGTCATTTTTACATGCAGTAAGCATTGGATGGTCCATATAGTTTGTGCATTTTTTTCTTTTTTGCTGTTTTTACATGCACTACGCATCAAATAGTCCATAAACTGCTGTGTAATAATGATTTAGTATAATACTGGAACCTGTGCCTCTACAGTAAGCACAGGCTGCACATTCAAGAGATTCTCCAGAAATCCTCTGAAGGATAGTCTCACCTTTCGGCATGGTTTGGACGACACCTCAAAGGAGGCCTTGAAGGCTCGCCGCTGCTGGGTGGTGAGGATGGTGCGAGGTCTCTTGGGTCTGCGTGGGTCTTTGCCATCATCGGCTCCTTTGCCCTGACCCCCTGCTCCTTTCTCAGGCTTCAAATCCAGATCTTCTTCCTCGCTTTTGTCTATAGAAACAAGTTTTTTAATATCACCTTTCCATAGAGAGCATACGAGACGAGAGGAAAGGAAAGCGTTGTTCTCACCGGAGTCAGACATGTCCGGGCTGACCGAGTGCAGTAAGTCCTTCTCCTTCTCGTAGTCATTCTTGCACAGCAATTGTCCTTCCTTCAGGACGAACTCGTCCCCTTTACACAGCTGTCGCTCGCACACACAGCAGCAGAAGCAGCCTAGATGATACACACTTTCTAGTGCGCGCATCACAAACTCACTGGGAGCGATCTTCTCCAGACAGCCACTGCATTTGGCTGCAAACAACCTGATGAGAAGAAACAAAACATAAACCGATGCTGTTTACTTTCTATATACATGCTTCTGGTCTTATTGTGCACAGTTCACTAGTGCATGTTATGCCAAAGCATCAAAAGGTTTGTTTTTGACATTTGTAAAAGGATGCTTAAATAATATTAGCCAATAATAAAATAACTAACTTTCCATAAATCAAGGTAACTGGTTTCATGTTCTTTTAAATGTTTGAAAGTTGCATCATATGCATTCAACTGGTCGAAAAGTAGGTTAGATCATCAAATTCACATCATCGAAGTGCAAAACCAAATGCATAAACAGTTTAAAAACGACACACTGTAATCTACATAGCAGGACCTCCTGTCAGAATTATCTGAAGTACAAGAGCGAGTCACTTCTTCGGGTAATACTCAAACCCCCTGGCGTGAGACTAACTGCAAAGCTCAATAATTCTGAAGCATTAAGCAGATCTTCCCTCAGAGCTCAGTCTTCTCCCACACCAATAAAGCTCATCCATAAATATCACAGGCGCACAGATCAATGCGTGACTGACACCGGACGCCCCAGCTGGGCTCATGATTATGACTTTGAAAGAGATTTTTAATAAGCCTCGAGATATGATGGTATCATGAGGTGAGACGAATAAAAGAGTCAATATTCAGCAACGGACCCACAGGAAGGAAAAATCACAGATGAGATCTCTTTAATATCTCTGTTGTTTCTCCCAGACAGCACCGAAGGAGACTTCTGCTGACATCTTCTGCTTCTCAGATGTTTCGCTTGAGAAAGAAAAAAAAAAAACTCAGTAGACTTAAGATTTTAGTTCTCAAACTATACAGAAATTTGCCAAAATCATAAAGTTTTCAATGAAAAGTGTAATCAATACAAACTCAATATGCACTTTTTTTTAGCTATTACTGTATTGTATATACACTGCTGTTCAAAATAATGAAAGAAATTACTACTTTTATTCAGCAAAGATGAATTAAATTGATCAAAAGTCACAGTTAAGACATTTATAATGTTACAAAAGATTCTGTTTCAAATAAATGCTGTTCTTCTGAACATTCTATTCATCAAAGAATCCTGAAAAAATGGAATAAAAACTTTCCACAAACATATGAAGCAGGTTTCCACATTAAAAATAAGAAATCCAAAGGATTTTAAAATGCAATACAATAGAAAACAGTTATTTTAAATGTAAAAATATTGAACATTTTTTACATTGTTAAAAATAAAAAAAACATTGTTTTACTCTATTTTTGATCAAATAAACGCAGCCTTGGTGAGCATTAGAAATTTCTTTCAACATTCTAAAAATATTACCGACCCTAAACCTTTAAAATAGGTATTTTACAAGAAGCAACCGAGACAAAGTTGATAATAAATGGATGAGAGGATTGCACTGAGCCAAAATGAGCAACCTTTGAGCAATACCATGTCCAAAGAGCAACCTGGTTTCTTTCTCCATCTTCAGCTGATCTTTAATAATCACATGCTGAAGTGTCCCTGCGTCCTCTGTCTGTCACTTCACATTACGCTGCTGTCTGTAATTCCCATGCTCTTTCTGGAGATCTTCCTTTCTTCTGTTGTGTTTGGGAACTAATCCTGACTTTGTTGACAGGACCACAGTGGAAGCAGTGCCTCTGTCCCAGGTCTTTGTCAGAACGGCACTGGCATTTTTTGTTGTTGCTTTTGTTGTTGTTGTTTATAAAACAAGGTTTTTGGAGCATGTTTTACAAGAAAATACTATTTAAACTTTCTACTTCAAAATTTCATGTTTAATTCAATGTGTTACTTGCTTTTCTTTGTGAAATTGACTGGTGTAAACTGTTTAAAAGTAAATCCTACACCAATTTTTTTGGTTTATGAGCAATAGTACAAGTGATCCCTCGTGAATAAGTACACTTTTAATACATTTATTATTATCATATAATATTATACTACTACAATATATTGATTAAAGTTTATATTGTATTATTTTATTATAATTTATAATTTTACTTTTAACAAGAGCACTTATTAACTTAAAAATATACTTAAGTGTGAACTTAATGTAATGATTTCAGACACTTAATTGCATGTAATTTACAATTAAATTAAAATACATTATACATAAACATATGTACTTGCTTTTTTGACTCACTTAAGTGAGACTTAAGTACATATGTTTATGTAATTTCATAATTATTTCAACTGTCTTTGAAATATGGTTTTTGAAATATACTTGAAATAATTGTCATTAAAAGTTTAATTTTTAATTAAAAAACCTTAGTATATTCAAACCATCTTAATTTTAAATCTATTATCAAATACTAGTTAAAATTATAATCAAGTACTTTGCTTTAGTATGTTAGTAAGCACATCAAAGCATGGCAAATGATTATTAAAACTTCTAAAAGTGCGTAATTATGTAAAAAAAAACTGTGTGAAAAAAATTTTCATGCAGAAAATACTACTAAATTTCTCAAACAATTACGAACAATTAATGGAATTAACACAGAATTAAAAATGAAAAGTAAAGAAGGGAAATATTATTTTATTTTAAAATATGCTTAAAAACAATAAGTATTATATTATCTGTAAGTAAAGAAAAAAAAGTGAATTAAGTACACTTAAGTACTTTTAAGTACACTAAGTGCACATTTAATACATTATGCACATTTCTTTTTATTTTATGTATTTTTTTTTTTTTTTTTTTACAAGGGGTTGTTTGTGACTTATAATATAAAAATGATCAAAGAGGATGATGCATCTGGTGTTTTTGGTCTCTTGTTCGTCTAAATGTGTAGAAATGTAGTGGTTTTGATTGACGCGTGTGCAGGGGTTGACACTAATCCCTCTTTAATACCATTAAAACAGCCTAAAGAAGGGAAAGACTTCACGCTCAGTCAATCATGCTTAGAAAAGACTTTAACTCTGTGCTCTTCAGTGTGTGTATGTGATACTCATGTTTGCATGTGTGTGTGTGTGTGTGTGGTGGGGGTATTTATTCTTTCCTGTGTATTTGTTTGCTATAGATCAGAAATGTAACAAACACAAACAATAATTTAACCCTGGTTTGCTGCCATCAAAGTTGTGGAGCTTATGGAGAACCAGCAAACATCTCCAAACTCCAAACACAGATCCCTCACCACAACAGCTCTCAGATCAGCTTCAGGTGCTTCAGAATTCAAGTGGAATGGGAGTGGAATTCAATACAGGTGCCAAAATATACATTGACACTCATTCATAACAGGTTTATGTTTTTAGTTTATGCATTATCAATTTGAGTCAGTTCCTAGAAAATTTCATTTTGAGATTATTTCAGGCAATTAATACAAAATAAATGGTTTTTAAAAAGTATTATTAAAGTACAACTATATAACATACATTTTCTAAATATAATAACTACGTGTAATAATAATTTATTAAAATATTCATTGAATATAACATTGTAATAGATTCAATAATTTTGCATTAAAATGCAATAATATTTTTAAATGGCAAATCTGAGCACATAAATAGTAAATATTGTTAATAACGATAAAATAAAAAGTTATGTTTTTTTTTTTTCATTTATATTAAAAAATTATATATCTAATTCAACACTGTCGAGTTTGCTACCAAAACTCCCAAGACATAATATGAGAAGGACTCTCACGGTTGTCTAGAAGAAATGTTTTTATATTAATGAGATATCATTTGTTTCAAGTTTCTTATTATTTGAGTACCATATATAAATTGACCTGATAAATCCTTTTATACAGCCTTTTTACATTGACCTTTGATGCAGTTATGAACATGCATTGCAGGCCTCTCTCTCTCTCTCTGTGTGTGTGTGTGTGTGTGTGTGTGTGTGATTTTTCCAACCACCTCTTCCACATCCATACAGCACAGATACATGTGCACTACAAAAGAGCAAAAGATGTAATTAAACACTGGAGCTTTCCTCTGATAGTACTGTATGGAAAATACCCTGTAGTCCACACACACACACACACACACACACACACACACACCACTTTAAACTGTATTCTGACCCTATCAAAGCTTATAAACCACATCAACTCCACTCTGTAAAATTCAAAAGCTCTCAGATGTATCTAGGATGTTAAAAAATTATTTATTTAAACTAATGCAAAAAATGATGTTCTCCGTCAGTATTTTTGTCTTGTTTTCCAGTACAAATATCTGCATCCTGCTGGAGGATATCAAACATGTTTTCATTGGTCAAGCGCACACCTTTCTATCGGGTTTGTTGTGATAGGAATGATTTTAAAGTCTGCTAGTGTGTGATCCTCAGTTGTTTAGTGTATGATGGCCAGTTTTCCCTTTGTGACTGTTCGTTTGAAAGATTTTAGAAGTCATGTAGATTCCAGCCTTAATGAGTCTGAAGTTAAATGCTGAGAGAGTAAAGGGAGCGTGTGTTTGTCCGGGACCCCAGAGTAAACTCCGGCCCCAATACAACGGCTCCTGAAGCTCATCACTCACTGCTCAACATAATCACACACAGACATGCAATCTTCCTGATTAAGATCACAACATAAACACAGAGAAGAGGAAAGAAAGCGTGTCGGGGGATCTTTGAAAAAAGAACTTGAAGAAATGGATTTGAATAAATCTCATGAAATCTGTAAAAATGTCCACAATGAAAAAAATAAATAAATACAAATAATTGAAGACAAATCATAATTTTAATTTTAAGTTTTTATAGTGCAATGGAAATACACTATTATTTTTTAATAACAGTGCAAAATTTTGTTGAAAAAAAAATAAAAAAAATACAACAGCATTTGCAAATTTGCAAAATACAACTGTAGTGTAATGTGTTACTACTGAACCTAAAAAATGAATAATGTTAAAATAATGAGAAAGATGTTTTTGCATCAAATCAACAATAATGTTTGAGAGGAAATTAAAATAATTTAACAATTATGTTAATAAAACTATGAATTTTGTTAGTTTGCCTACCTAGACAGCATTAATAATTTGTATGTGAATATATATATATATATATATATATATATATGCTCGCATAAAACTGAATTATGAGAAATCATACTAACACACAGAAAATATAAAATGCTACAAAAGTCCCTTTAATTAAGTAGCAATAGCAGCTAAGGATAGGAAGAGGACAGAGTTGTAATCAGATGAGATTGTGTGTGTGTGTGTGTGTGTGTTTGAACAGCTGCTTTTCCTGAGTTTGGCAGCTCTATTCAGAATGAAGTTTACTCAGCTCGACCATAACAGCAAACAGAGTATGAGCGAATAATGGAGCATGCATACAAAAGACAACACACACACACACACACACACACACACACACACACACAGAGACCACTGTGCTACACTTGCTTTACACTTCAAAATAAAACCATAGCCTCAGCAAAGAACTTACCAAGAGCTTTTGGTGGCTGTATAAGGTTCTTGAGCTGAGCTATACAGTGTTTAAGAGACTTTGTAAGTTCTCCAGACCTTAAAGCACTAAAACAGATGCTTTAAAGAGTTCTCTTATGATATACATTTTCCTAAAACCTTTACTGGAAGCTTAATTTCAAGCATCTATTAGGAAACCGAAGTGCGTAGAAGCTGATCAGAGGGTAATTTCTTACAGACCAGAACAGATCTTAGCTCATGGTCTACATATGGTCTCTCAGATGTCCAGGTTTAGTGTAGGTAGTAGAAGAAACCCTGGCCGCAGCATCTGTGCCGTATCAAAGCCAGATCTGACCACAAGCCTGAATGAGTCCATTCTCTCTCAGCTTCTCATTGGCTGTGGTTCAAATCCCAGAGCTGAGCGACCCTGCTGGGCAACATTATTGGGTATCACAGGCATATTCATGCTCAAAATTGGCAGGGTAGGCAAACTAACAAAAATTAAATACGTAGAAAAAAAAATATTAAGCAGAATACACAAATTAATTTTCATTGCTATAGTGAAATTAAGAAATTATTTGTTGCAAATTGTACATTTACATCATATGGCAAAGTTACTTACTAAACCCAAAAAAAAAAAAAAAAATACTAATAAAATAATGAGAAATAGGTTTTTGCAACAAACCAGTGATAAACTTTGGGGAAAATGTGCTGTATTTGCATCAAAATAATAATAAAAGAATATTAAAACAATGCTAAAATTAATGAGTTACATTAATAAAAATGAATGCAGAAAATTAATCAAAATTATTTATGGTCCTATTTATCCTAGCCAAATAGCATTAAACTAAACTTAACTAAACTTTTTCACATTAAAGCAATGATAAACTTTGGGGGAAATGTGCTGAAATGCCATAAAAATATAGTAAAAAATAAATAAAATGGTTTTAATAGAATAATGTTACAATTATTAAGTTATATTATAAAAAGAGAAAATAGAAAAATAAAGAAAATTAATAATAAAAAAAATATTAATGGTCTTTAGGCAAATCCATGCCCAAAATGCTGAACATATAATAATTATTATGCAAAATATATATATAATTATTATTATATATATATATATATAATTTTTTTTTTTTTTTGCATAATATATATATTGGGCATATTTAGGCCAAAGGTGCTACCTTAAATAATAATCACTCACTAAATAAAACATATCTAGATACTTGTGGCTTAGCAATCACCTAGCAACCACACACAACACCCTACCAACCACACCCTGGCAACAAGCCTGGCAACACCCTGGCAACAAGCCACAGCAGGTTGAATGAGCAAACACCACTCAAATGTCCAGGCAAAAATAAATATATGCTGTATACATATTATATATAGTTACATACTTTTCCTCCCTTACTATCTATCTTAGTAACCTAATCGTTGACCTAACAATCGTTTCCCTAAGTCTGAAGCTGTTTAATGAGTCACTCTCCTCATCTGGCCTGTTTCCATGTTGTGTTTTTTCTCTGATGTAAAGCAGACGTCGCTGTTTAGCAGCTCAGCAGGGCTCTATTCGCTGCTAAAGTGAGCGATCTGACAATATTCCCAGAGCTGCAGTAACTCGGATGCTAATTGCTGTATAGGGCTTGCAGCTGCTTGGCATAAACACCGACCAATCAGAAAGAAGCCAGCACATGATTGGCAGGAGGATATTGCTACTACCCCCACCTCCCGAAGCGTCCCATTGGCTGACACAAAGAACAGTTTATTTTATATGAGTTGCATCTGTGCAAACCAATAAAGCCTGGTAGAAGCACATGAGTGGTGAGCCAGATTTTCCTCAAGATCTATAGCGTTGCTTAATCTCTGGCTTAACGCAGATGTCAAAAGGCCAGCGCGGCCTCCGGAGCAGATGTCCAGTATACACCATATGAACTACTTCTGGAGAGAATCAAAGTGAAGAGATCATGACGGAGAGTTAATTAAGTGGACGCTTCTTGAAGTGAAGAGCTCTTGCTTATAGGCTCTATTCCAAGATCTAGTGAGCTGCCTAGCTGTTTATCGCCTACGTAGGGAGCATAATAACCTGAAAAAAGCTACATGAAAGCTCTATAAATTGTATACAAAAAGCAAAGTGCTCCAGCAGAAATAATGCATTGCTATGCTATAAAAGATAATACTCTAATACGAATTTACAAATTTACATTTCTTAACATTTTTTTGTTCAAAAGCAGCTTTTATTTTACTTATATATTCTAATAATACTTAATAGATAAAATATATGTAATATAGAAATATAACTTTAAGTAAGAAATAAAATGACTTATATACAGTGTATTATATATATGTATGTATATATATATGTCTATTCATATGTATGTAATATGTATAATAAATTATAATTATATTCTGTACATATATATATTATAAAGATACTTGATACTTTTAAGTATAGACTATATTTACTCATAAAATATATGCAATACAGAAATATAATTTGAAGTATGAGATAAGATTATTTATATGGGTGTATATATATATATATATTGAAATGTTTTTAATACAATGAAAACTGTTTTTACAGTGATCTCAGTTTGATAAAAACATTTTAGGCCTATGTTAGGCCTATTAATTGCAATGATTTAATGTCCAGGGTTATTCAAACAACAAATTATATAGAAAAAGCAAGCAAAGAACACAAACTGAGCTGCTCTCAGAAAAACGGTTTACTTTAGCTGCATTCATCGTGAAACTTAGCACATATGCAAAGATTCAGCTGGATCATAATTGATTCGTGCAAACAAAGACGTGTTTATGTAGATCTGGAGGACATTACCTTCATTCCCTGTGCTGAAACGCTACTGTCAATCAAACTATTGTGGGAGGGGCCTGTCTGTGTGACGTCACAAAGACAGGCATCTGAGATCAGCTCGATTTGAGAAAGGTGTAAAGATTTAACGAGATTAAAAAAGCACTGGGGGCTTTTTTATAATCTTTATCATTATAGGATGGTTGTATACACACACTGCCAACACACATTTCAGTTCAAACAAGTTGTACAAGTGCATTTAGCATCCAATGACTCCTTTAAGACGCTGTCTAGATAGGCAGCTCACTGGCTTTTGGAACAGAGCCCCAGTTTAGCACCCATGAGGTTACAGCACTGAAACGCAAACGTTAAATAAGGGTGAGTCTTTGCCTGAGGCTGGATAAGCTCACAGTCCAGTTTTAAATTACAGCTGACCCTTGTGTTCGGCCCAGGGAGACTTAACAAACAGTAATATGGGTCGTTTTGAAGAGGAGGTCCTCAAGCATGTGAAAGGAGGACTGCCCTGGAGACTATTTGACAAGGGCCCTTAATCTGTGGGTGGAGGTTTACGCCGGTGACCCAGCTGAGAGATTACAGCGAGTCTCAAGTGCCTCACCTCGACCCAGATCAATCCCTCTTTGAGGAGCTTTAGCCACATCTGAGAGTGACGCTGGATCAGTGTGTGTGTTTTCCCACCATTTTACAGACCTTTGGCTGTGCAAAGGGATGTTTGTTTGAGTTTTAATTAGCACTGGTAATCCTTAGATTATTAGACCTGAGGTCTGGAATGTTTACTCGGCCAAAGCCTGCGAAATATCTGGCTAATTAATTATTGATGCTTTAAAATTCCTCATTCATTTGATCCTCTCTTTTAAAACATCTCCTATATATGTCAACAAACATCTGCATCATAAATCTAACAGTCTCTAATAACTAGCTAGACTGGATAATTGACCACTGACCCAGGTATCGAAATGCATGCATGATTAGCGTTAATGGTGTAAATCCTGCTAAATATGAAGCAGTGTTGTTGTTTTGTTTTTTTTTATTATTCAAAAACAGTTTGCTTCCCCTCTCACACATCTGCCAATTTATATGTTTCAAATGCAAGACATTGATGTTTGTAAATGGCAGCCTATTCCCTTTTGTAGTGTGTACATATACTATTTATCATCAAACTGTGATGACTGTGACTAAATTCAGTACATATTTGTCTGCCATATGTTGCCACCCCTCAAAAATTCCTGCCCCCTTCTCGCCACCCCAGCAACATTTTTCTAGATCCGCCCCTGATTATAAGTGCAGTATGGTGTACCTCAAGGCTCAGTATTAGGGCCGTTACTCTTCCCACTTTACATATTACCCTTGGGAGATATCATCAGAAACACTGTGTTAGCTTTCACTGTTTTGCTGATGATACTCAGCTCTATATTTCAATAATTACTTACTGCTAAATTCTGAAAAAAAGAGGTGTTAATTATAGGAGCTAAATATTCTGCATGTAAAAACCTAGAATGCGGTCTATGACTTGATGGCTGCTCTGTCAATTCTTTGTCATCAGTTAGGAACCTATTGTGCTATAGCAATCTTTCCTTAGAAAGCCACGTTTTCTAGAATTTGTAAAACTGCATTTTATTATCTTAAAAATATATATAAATTACGACCCTCAATGTCAAATGCAGAAATGTTAATCCATGCATTTATGACCTCAAGGTTAGATTATCGTAATGCTGTATTGGGTGATTGTTGTTCAGCAAGTTTAATTAAAAAAAAACTCCAGTTGACCCATTACTTATTGCTTATTACTTATAAAGCCCTGAATGGTTTTGCACCTCAGTATTTGAATGAGCTCCTTTTACATTATAATCCTCTACGTCCGCTACGTTCTCAAAACTCTGGCAATTTGATAATACCTAGAATATCAAAATCAACTGCGGGCGGCAGATCCTTTTCCTATTTGGCGCCTAAACTCTTGAATAACCTACCTAAAATTATTCGGGAGGCAGACACACTCGTGCAGTTTAAAACTACATTAAAGACCCATCTCTGTAACCTGGCTTACACATAACGTATTAATATGCTTTTAATATCCAAATCCATTAAATTATTTTTAGGGTGCATTAATTAGGAAAACCGGGATGGGGAACTCTTCCCATAACACACGATGTACGTGCTAAATCGTTAGAAGAATGACATAATATTAGTCTGTTTCTCTCTTATTCTGAGGTCACCGGAGCCACCAGATCCAGTCTGTGTCCAGATCAGAGGGTCACTGCAGTCGCCCGGATCCAGTACGTATCCAGATGGTGGATCAGCACCTAGAAAGGACCTCTACATCCCTGAAAGACAGCGGAGACCAGGACAACTAGAGCCCCAGATACAGATCCCCTGTAAAGACCTTGTCTCAGACGACCACCAGGACAAGACCACAGGAAACAGATGATTGTTCTGCACAATCTGACTTTGCTGCAGCCTGGAATTGAACTACTGGTTTCGTCTGGTCAGAGGAGAACTGACCCCCAACTGAGCCTGGATTCTCCCAAGGTTTTTTTCTCCATTCTGTCACCGATGGAGTTTCGGTTCCTTGCCACTGTCGCCTCTGGCTTGCTTAGTTGGGGTCACTTCATCTACAGCGATATCATTGACTTGATTGCAAATGATTGCACAGACACTATTTAACTGAACTGAGTTGGATGATGACATCATTGAATTCAATGATGAACTGCCATTAACAGTAATTTTGCATTATTGAAAAACTGTTTTCCTAATTAATGTTGTTCAGTTGCTTTGAAACAATCTGTTGACATGATAAAGTTGACTTGACTTATTTTGCTTCAAAAGTATGTGACATAAATGTCCTCATTTTCTTCTTTAAAAACACAGGAACTCACATCCCACTAATGCACTATTATTTTCAAACGCTGAAAAAGTTCAAATTCCCAATCTATTTGTATGATTTGGTCTTCGGGCTTGAACACTGGAGAACAGAGAGCCAAGAACCAACTCTGCCTCAGCTTTAAGAGTAAATATTGCATCTGTGCTGACACTCGGCTTTGACTCCACAACAAAAGACCAAAACGGAGTCCGGGTCATTGTCAGAGCGACATGTTTCCATAGCAGCACTGGTGCATTGTGGGATGTTGGATCCCGATGAATGCTGAGCTGAGAGAGGATGAATCCTGCAGACTGAAAGAAATAGGTCCAGTTCTCAGAACTTTTGTGGTTTGTGGCGACTATTACAGTAGAGGCTTCAACCATATATTTAGAGTCAGTTCAAGTTGTTTTTATTTTTATAAAGAGTCAATTTAAGTTTTTTATGTATTATGTATACAATTAAATACAAATGTGCATCTTTACCACTGTATGTGCCATGACCATAATTAGATACAAAACATGCCTATATTAAAAATAATTAAAATAAAACCAGATTTTCAAAAACTAGACCTTCCATAGTTATACTGCAAAATAAAAAACATATTAAAGAATTTAGGCAAAATGTATAAATATAAATATTAAAGACATGGTATATTTTGGTTAATATATATAAGCCATGCATGGTAAATGTTCTTGTAAAGGTGCTTTACCGAAAACCAGCCCCTTCAGAATGAGGTGATTCAACTTACTAAGCAAACAGAGATCTGGAGAGCAGACGCTCAAACAGTACATGTGAAGATTACCATAGAAACCATGAGAAAATAATCACCTACAGTCCAGGAGAACTAGAAGAACAATGGCAGAAACACGTTTGTTTCATTTTAATTTAGTTTAAAATAACTATAGACTAAAATCAGTGCTTTAAGTGGCCCAAAAGAGGTGCCGGTACTCTATTATAGCCAAATATATATATATATATATATATATATATATATATATATTCTGTTTTTTTTTTGTTTGTTTTTTTGATGATTCCCCTCATCCCCTGACAACTATGTTAAAGGGCTTTTATATCTACAGCAGTCATCAGGCAACCTTAATAATAAATCCTTTTTTTAGTTTGCGGATTTGCTTGAGCTAGAAAGAACTACTGAACATAAATAAAATGTGCAAAAGGAATTTGAAAAAATACCCTTAGAAAGAGCAACTAAAGAGCTACTGCATTACTGCATTCAAACTCCCGAACTGACACAAATTATTCACGCTCCGAACTCCCGAACTGATTAAAATAATTCACGATCCCCAAACTGACTCAAATGATTAGCAAACCTGCTTTGAACTCCCGAACCGAATCATATGATTCGCGAACCCGCTACGAACTCCCGAACTGATTCAAATGATTCGCGAAGCCGCTCCGAACTCCCGAATTGATTCAAATGATTTGCGATCCCCAAACTGACTCAATGATTCGCGAACCCGGTCCGAAATCCCGATCTGACTCAAATGATTCGCGATCCCGCTCCGAACTCCCAAACTGACTCAAACGATTCGCGAACCCGCTCCGAACTCCCAGACTGACTCAAATGATTCCCGAACCCGCCCCGATTTCTCGAACTGATTCAAATGATCCGCTAAGCTGCTCCGAACTCCCGAACTGACTCAATCCCGCTCAGAACTCCCAAACTGGTTCAAATGATTCACGCTCCATACTCCGAACTAGGCAGAATTAGGAAGCGTGCATTGTGAAGGGCGCTCTGAAAAGTGGCAGTGAAGGCAAAGGATTAAAACCTCTATTAAAACAGATGTCCAAATGAATGTACTGGTATGCTAAAAGCACGTTCTGGTCGCTCAGAGAGATGGTGGTACGCTCAAGAGCTATATTTGGAAATGGCGGTACTGAGTACCCACTTAAAGCACTGACTAAAATAAAAACTATAAAATAACGCACAACAAAATTAGTAAAGCTTTAACTAAAATTAAAAAAGTAAACAAAAACTAAACATAAAAATAGAAAATCTAAAGAAATAAACATAATATATATAAAAAAATACAATGTTTAAATTAGATTTTTACATCAAAAAACATCATAACTCAGAATTAATGGGCTATTTTCTGTCCTGTTTTGACCCCACTTTTGACCCGGAAGTAAACGCCCACTGCTCTGATTGGCTGACAGTTGTGTGTGTTTGAAAGCTACATCCTTCAAAGATAATAAATAATCAACACATATCAAAGATCTGTAATAAAAGCAGTGGTGCGACATCACTGTCAGATCCAATATATTCAGCACAGCACCGTCTTATATATACTATATTACAATCAAATCTAATCTTGAAAAACTATATAACGTTGGAAAGGTCTAAGACTCCCAAATATATATTTTACCAATATTTATGTAGGAAAAGTAATAGATCAATTTATGACAAGAGTGCACCCTCAGAAATCTACATTTCAAAAGGAGCTTTGAGTCTTGTTTAAAAAAAAGACTTCCTCGTTGCCTTTTTCTCTATCACATTTTAGAAATCATCAGAAGTTATATATCACTTGAAAACATAAAATCTCAAAATTCATCCTTTAAAACCCATTTTAAAATCAGACATTGCATTAGCATGTAAATGGCACATCAAAATCATGTTACAAAATGTTTTCAGTCATGAATTATAAAAATTTAGGTTTGTATCATGCACATTCAAGTCTATCTTCAAAAACGTGAGTGACAGTTAAGGGGTTAAAGAAGAATAAAAATTACAAGAACACACAACAAAATTACCAAAACAAATGAAAACAAAAAATATAACTTATATTTATATATTTAAATATTTTACATTTCATATTTAGTATTATATATATATATATATATATATATATATATATATATATATTAGATATACTTTCACATGTAAAGCTTCCTCTGGTGATTCCAACCACACAAAAAGTTCACAAAAAAAAAAAAAAAAAAAAAAAATCTGAATATGTCTTTAACTAAAGCAAACAACACACAGTGCCTTTGAAACATTAGATCAGGGTCAGACTCGAGGGCTTGAATCACATACAGAAGAGAAACAAATAAAACTGTCTCTCTCCCACAAACACACTGTAACCCAGACACTATAAAGAACGAACCCTGAACAACAGTGAAGGCAGAACAAAACAGTGGTTTAGAAATATGCGCTGCGTGCCTAAGCATGCAAATGTCTAATTTTATCTGCTGATAGGGATTTCTCAAGACTTGCTTCACATTTGAGCCGATACTTGATGCGGCCAGCGTTCATCAACAAACAGGCTGAGCTGAATTCCTCGTGCTGATGTCATTACCCAAACATCAATGAGCTGGGTGGGTCTGTGTGTGTGTGGGTGTGTGTTTTTGTGACAAATCAGGACACAACTGTATAATGACATGGGTATGACACAGGTATTACAAGGAAAGGGTGGCTTATGAGGACATAACCCATGTCTCCATTTTTCAAAACGCTTATAAATCATACAGGATGAGGTTTTTTGGAGAAAGTAAAAATGCACAAAGTTACCTGTGAGGGTTAGGGTTGGTGTAGGGCCATAGAATATAGTTTGTACAGTATAAAAACCATTACGCCTATGGGATGAACACACTTTACACAAAAACAAACGTGTGTGTGTGTGTGTGTCCAACTGACACTGCTTACGTCACAACAACAGTCAAACTTTAAAGAGTGCAATGAAAAACCACTGCAGTGCTGCAAACTCCAGCTCATGAGAATAAAAAAAGATCTCAATAATAACTCTATTGTTTTTCCTATGTATAAAAAGTGAAGTTTTTAAAACAGTTTAAAAAACATCTGCCCCTAACGCCCTAGCAACTGCATAGCAACACCATGGCTAAGACCCAGAAAATGAATTCTCCAGAAAAGGAAAAAAAATAAGGTTTGCATCTTCAAAAAAAAAAAGAAAGAAAAAAGAAAATAAGAAGATAAAGTTAAATAAAATAAATAAATAAAATAACATTTTGAGAAATTTTATTTCATTAGAAAATGAAAAAGAAAATTATATATATATATATATATATATATATATATATATATATATATATATATATATATATGTATATATATATATATATATATGTATATATATATATATATATATATATATATATATATATATTCCAGAGATACTTTTAAATAAGAAGTAAATATTATAAAGAGTAAATAAATTAAATATTTTGACATAATTAAATTTAGAAAATTAAAATAATTACGATAATATATTTCATATTGTTTGAAGTAGTATTTGAAATAATAAAATACATAAATAAATAAAAATAATTACTAATTAAAATAAAAAATGACATTGAGATTTTAAGTTTAAAATAAGAATAAAACATGATATCTTTTTTTTCTTGGTTTATTTATATTTAAAATAAGAAATAAAGTCTACAAATATATCTAAAAAAATTAATTGTGAGATATAAACTGACAATTATCTTCTTCAATATTTTACTCTGAGGGGGAAACGGCTTCCAGCTGAATAAGAAATGAAGTTTGTATTTCCAGGAAACATAACAGAGACATAAGAGAGTCAAACACAAACACCAGCCGTATGCAAATATCCAGCACAAAGCCCGACAGCACAGACCCATCGATCACAGCAGACGTGGTCCTGTCTTCAGCTCAATGAGTTCACACCGAGTGTGTTAAAGATTCATCAAAACACACTGCAGCTCTGAAGACGGATCAGTATCAGGCCTCACGTCCTCAAAGCGTTCCCATCGGCCTCAGGCTAACACGCAGAACTGGTTGCAGGTGTTTGACACCCACTGTCTTTCTCTCCCTCCGGCAGTCGTTCACCTGCTCCACCGCCCACGACATTCACAGTTCACGCTCAGAGATTCATGTCTGAATGACTCCCATGGGTGACCCTCAGCACCTCGCTCTTCAACAACACACTACACACGTGCATGGACAGGACTGGATGCATAAGTTTGCATGAGAAACAATGTTTTCTCCACAATTTACATCGTTTCAAAGCAGCTTTAAAGACAATCACGATGTTAATGTTTATAGTGTCTTCATATCTTGATCTGATCAGAGCTGGGCAAGAATAAAGTTCACATTTTGCGATGATTAAAGCAGATCCAGCATTTGAGATTTGCTACATGTGACCCTGGATCATAAAAACAGTCCTAAGTGTCTTTTTTTTTTTTAACTGAGACTTATACAGTATCTGAAAGATGAATAAATAAGCTTTCTATTGATGTATGGTTTGTTATGATCAGACAATATTTGTCTGAGACACAACTATTAGAAAATCTGGAAATAGAAAATGTCAAAATATTGAGAAAATGGCCTTCAAAGTTGTCCAAAATAAGTTCTAATAATACTTAATATCCTAATGATTTTTGACATAAAGGAAAAATCCATAATTTTGACCCATACAATGTATTTTTGGCTATTGCTACAAATATACCTCGGAGACTTAAGACTGGTTTTATGCTCCAGGATCACATATATTTATGCTATTTTTCATTTTTATTTTTATATTTTCTGTTCTCACTGTGATTTTACTTAGTTTTAGTCATCTTATTTTGTGCTTTTGTTATTCTTTGTTAAATTTGAAATATAAACATTTTTATATGATTTAAAATAAGCAACAAATACAGTAAATAAATCAAATAAAAATACAACATAAAATATTTTTTATAGTTTAAAAACTAAATACAATATTATATACAGTAGAAATAAGAAATACATATTATATAAATAAAATATATGAATTAAAATATTACGTATAAAAATATTTAAAGTAAAACATTTAAAAATTTACAATAAGACAAAATAATACACAAATACAAAATTAAATAATTTAAAATATGAGGTAACATTTTGAGATATAATATTTTTTTACTCTGAAGCATTTTCATTGTAATTTAAATTTATTTTGTCAAAATTAAAATATAAAGTAACATTGTTTTTTTGTTTTTTTTTTGCATATATCTATATCTATGTAGATTTTATTAACTGTAATTTCAGTTTTAGTTGTAGTTATTTTAATACATCAACTCAATGACAATAATAAAATAAAAGTTTTACCTTTTTTAATAAAAACATTCTTTAAGTTAATATTTGTTTCATTTCAAGTAATGCAACCGTTTTAGTTTTAGCTTTAATTTTAATAAACCTATATATACTGGCCTTCGCAAGTATACCATATGTAGATAAAGTTAGACTTACATAACTTTATATAAAGAGCTGAATAATAACACTGTAGTTAAATTTTAATAATAATAATTAAAAAAATGGTGGTTGAGATTTGCTATAGTACATCGCTTTTTGTGAAAACACTTTATGAGAGCTGTGATAAATATTTGTAAAATTATATAAACAATAATCCAGCTGAGATTTGTTATATAGTATATATTGCGTGTGCTGTGTGTTTGCACATACAGTTTGATGCAATACAGTGTATCCAACTTTATATAGCGCTGTGCAATGAAATAGTTTTCATATGTTTGTGAGGATATAAACAATCACGCAGCCGAGATATTGAGCATCGCTTTAGTTTAGTCCCATCAAAAGCTGAGAGGCACACACACACACACACACACACACACTTTCATCCCCGCATTAACTATCAGCCACAGACTGAGTGACAGGAGCTTCAGTGTGTCTTCATCTGTGCCAGGGTTTCTTTTGTGTGGGCGGGACACAGGGGCGTCTCGGAGGAGTGTGTGCTCACAGCTGCCAGCGGGGAGGCTGATGACAGACGGACGTCTAATTCAATCAGGACAGAGCCCAGCCACGCGCACGCAACACACACACACACACACACACACACTCAACACGGATAGAGGACGTGTGTGTGTGTGAGAGAGAGAGAGAGAGAGAGAGAGAGAGAGAGAGAGAGAGAGAGAGAGAGAGAGAGAGAGACAGCATTATTAAACTAAAACCACAACCAGAACAGAAATATTAAAACACAGGTTTTATTCATTATTTTATTTCTAACTGTTATTTTAACTTGACTTACGGTAACACATTGTAATAAGGTTCTAAAGCGTTTATTTATCTTAATGTTAATTTTAACATTTTCTGATGCATTATTAGATTCAAAAGGTGTATCTTTTAATATTATTTGAAGGCCTGAGATAATATGAGCTAATAATGAACAGCTGTATTTTTATTAACTAACATTAACAAAGATAAAAATAAAAATAAAAACAACTAACAAATAACATATAAAGCAACTAAAAACAACTAACATATAAAGCTCATTGTTAGTTAATGTATTAATGTATTATTTGTAAAGTGTTGCTGATGTACTAAATAAGTAAAACTAAACTAAAAATGTATATATATATATATATATATATATATATATATATATATATATATATATATATATACATATATATATATATATACATATATATATATATATATATATATATATACACACACACACACATACACTGTATATATAAAAGAATGTGACCAAATAATCAAGATTTTGTGGATCAAAAGTAAACTTTTAAGAATTGCACAAAAATTATAAATATAAATTACATTTGCATGCTCCTTCTTCTAAGTTTATAAACTGCTGGGAGAATTGACAGATCAAAGATCATTTTTAAAGTTACAGGAAGCGGAAGTTTATACTAAATATTTTGACTCTGTTTGATTGTGTGTGATCTGAACCTGACAACGTACTGTAAACAGCACACCTTATTTGGCATCAGCCTCACTGTTTTCCTGTCATTAAACCGATCGGCACATCAGATCATGCCAACTGCTAGATGTGTTACTGTGAGTCATTCGACAGGTTTCAAGAGGTTTCTCACATAATGACTAATCATGCGGAAAGCTCAGACAAAAGATTTCAAAAACAGCTCCCAGAAAACATGCCAATGGAAACATCATTAACTTGATTTCTTTATGAATTACTGCTGATCAATGCGGAAACATCATGAAGAGTATCAGGTTCAGTACTAGATCAGCTCTTTGATCCTCTGTCAGTAAAGCTAAACATGTTTTGAACACAAAATGTTGTGTATGTATATATATATATATTAAATGTATATATATATATATATATATATATATATATATATATATATATATATATATATATATATATATATATATATATATATACACACACACGCTGGAATAAAATTATGCTATAATATAGACACTTAGTGCTGCTGGGGAAAAAGAAAAACACTGGAAAACAATTTACAAATTTTGATAAAATAAATGACAATAAAATAAAATAATTAATAAGAAGAAAATATAATTTAAATAAAAATGCATTTAAATTAACAACTAGTACTATTTAAAAAATACATTTAAATTAAAATAAAACAAAAAGAAACATAATAAAAAACTAAAATGAACTTGCAATGAACTCAATGAAAAAAGGAACATAAATAGATACATGCAGAAAATTAAAGACAAATGCAGTTTAATCTAATTGATTGTTTTTTATGCTTATGAGAATATTTCAATATGCAAACAGTAAACCAGAATCCTTTACAAATTGTAGGATGCTAAAACAAGCAGAGCAACGAAACAAATCACTGCATATTGTTTTTGTTTTTTAAAGCACATTTCAGAATAAAGAGCAAAGTGCACAGAAAATACAGTGAAGTTTAGTCAACCACACATGCGTTTACCTACACTGTAAAAAAAAAAAAAAAACCTTGCAAAGACTATTGAAAGTAAATTTCACAAGAAAAGAATCCAGTATGTGGCATTTATTTCAAATTATTTGTGACCTTTACTAACATCTTCAGAGTGAAAATGCTTCAAAGTTAACCGTGCACCAGTTTTTCTCCTCAGAAAGAAAGCAGAGCACACTCACAGCACTGTTTCCATGCGTGGCTCTTTTGAACAGAGATTGGAAGTGAGTATAATTGTGGTGGGGGTCATAATCCGTGCGATGAAAGGCCGGGAAAGAAAATGTGCGACAGGGGCCAAAAGGAATCTCAGTTCGGCCGCCTCCGTGCTCAATATGGGCTCTCATACAGCGGGGCCGGGGCCATAAACCACACTGCGCTCTTAACACCCACAGACCTAATAAAAGATGACTGTCTGTGCCTCCCTCGCTCCCCTCTTCTGCCTCGTACTCTTATTTGCTCCATATATACTGTTCAGGCATTTGCTTTACATCACAGCTCTGGATCCTGAACCAGTCTCTGACAGGAGGAGTTTCCCATGCACTCTTATGATTCAGACTGGATGCAAGTCTTGCACTAAAATGCACTTCTAATGCAAATCTATGCATTAAATAGAAGTGTTTATGTGTAATGTGAGAGTGATGCTTTATTTCAGGGGTGAAATTCACCTGGCACACACTCACACACACACATCTGTTAAGGATTTGTGGATGTGAACGTCTCTTTGAGTCTGTTTTTCACTTGACTCACTACAGTTGTCATAACCACTCAAATTCATGCAAGTACCACCGGCGAAAAGGAAAAGGACAAATTACAAATAGAGGACAAATAGATGTGTGTCTCTCAGATTTCTCGAATTCTTAGAAATCAATAAAAATTTGATACATTTTCTCTTTATGTACATATAACATATATAGAGATATACAGAGCAAAATGCATCCTATACACATTATTAAACAGCTTTTTTTAAAGCTAAAACACAATAATGAGACGTTACTGACTTAATGTCAAGACGTGGAAACTCAGGCAAGTCTAACACAAGCACTGTGCTGGAAAACAAGCCAACGAGGGAAGCAGCTTGAAGCAGAAAGAGCATTTCCATGTAGGAAAGCAACTCTTAAGTGCAGTGCTGTCGTGAAAGGATGGATCTCTTACCCACGGCTCTATCTGACGCATCTAATACAGCACCATTGACCGTAATGGCATTATTGGCATGGAAGAAGTAAACTGTCTGGGTTGAAAGATATCATAAAGCCAAATGGCGCTAACCACGGCGGACGCGCATGATAGCGCTTGCTCACTCAAATCTGATAAGAGCGTTTCATGCACACTTACCTAATCAAATCATACGGTAGAGAAATGACTAGCACACACTCCTGCCCACAAACACACACTCCAACACACACACACACACAGACCCCAGAGAGGAAAACTGTCTGAACGTCAAAGCAGTGGATCCAACAAATACTGCAGGATCTTCTGAGGGACTAACCTCATCATTATTGAGCAATGTCTTTTAATCGACTGTGTTTTGGTCATTTTTAGTGGATGCATGAAGTCAGTTTTCCTCAAAGTTCACACAGGTTTCACAAACACAAACCTCCTATAGCCATTTAGCACACCTTCAACCTCCCAAAACTGAAAGATACTTCAGCACAGGAAAGAACCACTCATATTTTATATATATATATATATATATATATATATATATATATATATATATATATATATATATATATATATATATATATATATATGAAACATCACATTACATCATAATACATATATCAAATATATAGTAGAAACATAAAAAAATTATTTATTTCGATTTATTTATAGTTACTCGCTAAAACTAAATAGATGTACGCATGCATGTATACTGAAAATGACAAAAACACACAACTAAATCTTCAATTATAAGCTAAAAAATTAAAACAGAATTAAAAAAAATTATACAAATGCACACACTTTCGTTTAACCTAAAAACAAATTAATAAAACACATTTTAAATGTTATTTAGATTTATAGTTACTTGCCAAAAAAAAAAAAAAAACGTAAAAAATACTTGAAATAAATAACTGAAATAATAATAATAAAAACCAACAACACATATATATAAAATCAGCTGGTTGCCAAGTCAACATTTCTCATTTTAATTTAGTTTTAACTTGATGTATTTAAATAAACACACACACACAAACTTTGTTCAATTGTACATGTTGTAATTTTGACACATTTTCCTATCTATACGAAAATTGTAGACAAAAATCAGATATTCCCACACTTTGTTAACAACAACAACAAAAGAAAGCATGTTTGTTCTTTCTTTTTCTATCATTTCTCACTCTGCAGTGTTTTCAGAGCTGTCATTATTCTGTCTGTGTGTGGATCACACTGCTGCCTCAGGGACCCCGGCCTCACGTTGGGTTC